>NW_023462084.1:0-21175 GCF_013731165.1 Rhagoletis pomonella | reverse complement strand
ATTTAATTCATTTTCAGTATAAGTACATATTTATATGGGCGTACTTTTCACTCAGAAATTTTAAATATAAACGGATACTTAAATTGGCACTTACACATGCTTAAAATAGATAATCCATTTAAATTGCAAGTACATAATTTCCGCATAGTCGCACCGTTGTTCATATTCGTTTTTATTTACTTATTTAATTTTAATGCAATTCAATAAATGCAATTTTTATTAATTTTTTAATTAGTAATTTGACAATCGCTACCACAAAATATTTTCACTAATTAAGTTGTTAACGCTTCACAGAATTTTAGTGATGGTGGTAACAGATATACGTAGTATAAATAATTTGATGGAAACTCATCAAAATTGATGGAATTCCCAGATCAACAGGTTTACCTAAATGAAGAGTAATTACATTTAGAGTACCTATTTAGATACTAAGCACTCATACAGATATGCATAAATATTCAAGTAGAAACCCTAAATGCCAAAGAAAATGGAATTAAAGGACTAAGGAGATACTAAATTCTTAAGTACTTGAGTATTTGAGGGGACTAATTACTGAATTGCCAAGGTATTTAGTATGTATACTTTAAAAAACTAGACGCTTCAGGAAAAGAAAGACTAATCGGAAATTTTTGGTGACAGCTAACAAGATCAACGGAAATAACGTCAATTGATACTATTTCCCATAGTGATGCGAAATAAAATCAAGCGCGGCGTGGCGCGGCGGAATGCGACGCGATGTGGCTCGCAGTCTCGGGCTGCCATGAAGCTACGCAAATTTAATGTTTGAAAGAGTAATAATGTCAACAGATTTATTTCGCTTTTTAAAAGGTAATAATGTCTATTGACTTTATTTCCCACCAGTATGCGAAATAGTGTCGAGCTTCTCCTCCAATTTGCCGAGGGGCGAACGCTGCTAAAAACAACCTTTTTAATTTAGATGGTGCCCAATATACGTATCGAATCCAGATCTTACGGAGTGGTAGTACGCACCTCTAACCACTCAGCTACAGCGGGCGCCGCAGAAGAAGAGATGGACCCATGAAAAGGTATGCCAAAATGACCATCACGTCGAGCTGCGTCGATGTAGCCATTTCCGTCTGTCTGCGGGTTGTTTAAACGCAATCTAGTCCCCCAGTTTTCGAGACACTCTATTGAAATTTGGAAAGTGGGTGTATTTTTATAATATATGTACTAGAGTTACCCGGCCAATTTGAATGACTTCGCTGGCCTATATCAGCATGTCTTTTGCCCGGCATTTTAATGATAATTATAAAATAGGACGGAATTGTTTTCACAGCCAATCAAATGAAAATAAATGATGGTAAAATATACATACAAACCTAAATTTAATTTAACCGAGTCTTTTATTAATCTAAAATATTTTTTTATGAAAATACGAGACACGGCTTAGGAAATGTAAAAAAATTTAAATATCCGGACGGTACAAATGACAGTTTTGTACAGCACCGCAGCTAGAACATAGGTCAGCCAAAAATGTCATTTATAATAAGAACTAGTAAACCCGCAAGGCATTACAACGCCAAAGTTTAAGTTTATAAATAGAAAGCAGGCTAAACATGTTCCATATGGTAGTCAGAGTTATAAGTGATCCGTATTCCTAACGTCATCTAAACCCATCCAACCGTTTCTGAATAAAAAGACGTACCGCAGGCTGTCGATTTTTCATTTCATCAGATTTTTAATCATTCTATACCACTAGAATGTTCTTAGTTCAAACAATAAAACCTTATTGCGTTATGTTAAAAAGTGAATTTATTCGACCATATTGAAAAAAATTGGTGACAATAATTACCGTCCATCAAGGATTTTTTCAATAGTTTTCGTTTCGTAAACATTTAAAATTTGTATCATGTCTATTTACCCAAACCCTCAGTATAAAAATTAAGATCAGTGGCGATCCTTTAGAAAAATATCTGGATCAAAGATCACGTAATCGAGTCTTAAAATATAATAGATTTTATAATTCCAATGGAAAAACAGTACCGATTTTTTTTTTTGTATGGGGAGTGATGCAGTCTAATATACATATTTACATATATTGAACATTCACAGGAAGCCTCATAAAGTTATTATATTTCCACTTCATTATACAAAAAAAGATCAATGTTACTGGCATTTCGTATTGTCGTCGAAAATCCTTGATTGGCTTACACGTAAGTAACTCAGCTGTACAAGAATCGTGGGCAAGTAAAGAAAACGGAAAGCGGCAAGCGACCAGAAAACGTAGTAGTTATATGTAGGTTTACAATGTCTCAAGCATCAACAGACTGGCTGTAAAACAGGTAGGATAATGCGTTGGACTGCAAGCCAGGCGGAAAGTGGAAGTAGCCGGTGTGTACTCGTAAACGACTATTTGTTCGATCTGCTGGATATTCGGTCGGTTAAATGGCTTATAAATGCTCCTACAATGGCCACGCATGGCTTAAGTAAAAGCAGGCTTTAGCAACATACTTACATACAATACATTTGAGCATACTTTTATACTGAATTGCAAGTACTTGCACAGTACTGGGCCGGATTTGAAAGGGTAAAACTGTCACAGAAAGTAAGAAAGAGAAATTTAAGAAACATTTCGAATGTGATTCAAGGAATTCCGCCATTGGCGTATTGTTTTGTTAGTGGATAACATACAGATGATATTACACATACATACATATTTGTTACATGCACATTGTAAAAGCCAGCAAGTGGACGAAACTTACCCAAGGCATTACGCTGGAGAATTGCTGTGCGTCCCACATGCCCTGCACAGTGGTGAGTTGTGGGGATAAAGCGTGGCTCCTGTAATTGGCGGGCATCTGTAAACAAAATGTCAGAGAAAATGTCAGAAAAATGAAAAGAATGTTTACTTGCCTACATACATATAAGGCAAAAAGGTAGTCCACCAAAAATACCAAGGAAAATTACAAGCATTTTTTTCACTTCAGTTAAGTAAATATTTGACACAAAACCAACTGAAGTGTGCACTCGCGCTGCATTTTATGACTAAATTGCGGTCGAAAAAAAAAAACGTTTACAAATACATTGAACTATGTCCTTTTGATGCCTTTATGCGGGAAAAACATAACTAAAAACCAGTTGCGTAAATATTTGATAAGAGCGCAAATCATTTGTGGCGAAATTGGTTAACTTTTTATAAAGTAGATATTTGGTGCTTCAATACCTCTGTTTCGCTGCTTCTTTCAGGGAAATTAAAAATATTTTCATTGAATGAAATGCCATTTTTAAATTGATGAAGTTGTTGATTGAATTTTTTTTTTTTTGTAGAAACACAATCGGTCAATATATTTTATTTGTTCTCTTAACAAAAAAATGCACATGCATACTACGTACATACATATGTGTAAGCACATATTGTTAGCTTAGGGTGAAAACTTGCTATGTCCACTTTTTGTGAAAAATTAAATTTTCATATAGGAAGCAAGAGAAATTAAAAATGCAGAAGCATTAAGGTACTTTTTTTCTATTTCTTCTCGTTTAAACTCAATGAAAGGCAAATTTGCTTAGACTTAAGGAGGTAAAGGGAATTCGGCAAGTTCAAAATAATTAAAAATTGCAAAATACCAAAAAATTGCTATAATAATTCTATTTCTTTACCTTTAAAATTTATAAAAATGGACTTAACATTTTTTCACTTTAAGCTAGCGATAAAATCAATGCGCTTTACAGTATAAAATGTAAAAAATGAAAGGATTTTTTCTTCAGCGAAGCAGAGTATTTGTGTATTACTGATGAAAGTCAATAAATGAATGATGGAATCGCATTTATGTATACTCATATGCATTTCTGCGAGAAAAAAATGCAACGCATTACGTATTGCAATAACAGATGAAAACAAATAACTTTTAAAAATAAAAAATTTCGTAAATGCAGAAAAATTGTATAGCTATCTCTTTATACACTAGCAGGATTTAATTCGAATATTTTTTTTTTGTATTTGATAAATTATTTATTTGGCGGTGAAAAGCAGGCGTAGTAGGAATGTGACGTAATTAAATATTTACTATACCATACTTTACTATAACACACACACTTGTTTGTGCATAAAAAGTAATCGAAATGACATATTTTCTGCTACATTTTGAAAAAATAAAATCCTCATTAAATTCATATGTATATTCATTTATAACTTATTTAATAATATTTATTTTGAAAAATTATCATTGACAATTTCTCTCTGCGCGTTACGCGTAGAACTGCGTTTTGGTAATGGGATTTTCTCTTCAACCGAGTTTTTACCACTAAATAGTTTGCATTCAAAGCAGCATCAGAATATTTATAACGTTGCATATTTTTAGTAGATAATTATGTTTTGTCAAATGTAACTGACAAATATTTGTACTGATGTGTTTGGAATGTTCGGCAATAATCACATTTTTTTAGCTGTAACTCGAGGAAAAAACTCTCTGCTGAATCATTTCCACACCAGCGTTTTTTTTATGAGACACACTAGTTGAAAGTAATGTGCGAAGGCTTCAGCATAAATTTGAAAAAACTTGTGCCATCAGTGATGCGAGAAATTTTCCACAGAAAAGGATAATTGGGCAAAAAATAAACCTAAAAAAGTTACACCACAATTTTAATTATTTATGGCTAAAAAATACCAAATTAGTAAATCAAATATTTTTGGTCTTTATTATAACTTCATAACAGTGTCAATGTTTAAGATAAAATTAAGTCCAGAGAAAGAAATCTGATGAGCAGATGTGGTGATCTCCGAAATAGCAGCTTTAATTGCCACCACTTAATCATTGATGCTTTTTTCCAAGTAGCCGCCGTGACGATTGGGCGTGATATTTAACCACATCACGTGACAACCAATAGTTTAGTATGCTCCCAATACACTCAGTAAAGAGAAAGTACTCTCATCCTTTACCCGGTGAAATCAAGTCGAGTCACAGTGCGGCCGAAATGCAAATTGGAAGAAATGTTTTTAGACAGGGTTTTTTCATGATTAAGTTGGCTAAAGGGTAAAGGTCTGTACCCCAAGCCCCTCTTTATTTTCAGTCGGAATGTGGTCTTCGCCCAAGCACAACATTATGGTAGATTCAAAGCGAAATCCAACAAAACCGAATGGAATCTACGTCTGAAGGCTAGTAAAGTACGTAAAACGTTTTGAGAATATCCCTATTTTCTTACAGGTCATCATTGATCCGCGTAAATTAATAAGGCTTATCTGCAGCTTGTTTTGTGATAGAACAACCGCGGTAAAGTAGGGGAGCACATGCACTCGGCGCAGAGTCAATACGGTCACCCGCAAGATGGTGTTTTTTATCCCCACCTCTGGATTGGAAAAAATGGGCTTTCGTGTGATCGCCTATGTAGATTATGTGGAACTTTTGGTTAAGGGACGATTTCCAGACTCCCTTTTGATCTGTCTCAAGGTTACCTGAACCAGGTAACGAGGTGGGCGATCAACGGCGGCCTCGTAGTAAATCCTACCAAGTCGAAACTGGTCTTGTTTAGCAGGAGATACAGGATAACTGTTGTGGCCCCTCCCTTGGGTGGGTCCCCACCCTCAGACAGGGTCAAGTACTTAGGCTTTATCCTGCACGGGAAGCTGTTATGGAAGACTAATATTGAGAAAACTGTAAGTAAGGCGGCGGTTTCCTTGTACTGCTGTCGGTACAAGGTGAAGTCTCTCGCCCATAGTAGTTCATTACCTCTATGAAACCAGATTTACGCCTATCTTGCTTCAAGGAGCTTTCTCGTCTGGTGAAACTCACTAGAGAAGGCTACACTTGTAAAACAACTAGAGCGTTTACAGCGGATCGCAATAATCGGAATTAATGGAGCATTACGAACCGCATCTACAATGGCGCTTAACTTCATATTGAATATGGCGCCTGCGAATATTTCAGACCGAATATTCGCATCACGAACTGCTATTAAGCTCTGGGAAACCGGGTAGTAGCACTCTGAAGTTCTGGAGCGCTCCCAGAAGCTCTTCTGCCTCGGGGTTACTCGAAGAAGGGAGCAGCAAAATTCTACACGGATGGAACAAAGCTTGAAGAAAGGGTTGGTGGAGATTTCTTCTGTCGGAAACTCACCACCAAAACTATGTTCAGGCTTACGGACTTCTGCAGTGTATTTCAGGTGGAAATACCTTCCATCAAGGAAGCGGTAGACTCATTGCTAAAGAGTGTGATAGTGCGAAATCGGTAAAGGAATCTTTGACATTTCTATAAATCGCGTCGGAGTACTTCTTAAAAACTTTAGGTGCCGGATCATAGTGACATCGCGGGAAACTGCGTGTTTGATGACCTGGCGTTAGAAACGCACCCTCAAAACGTTATCTCCAGATAACGAGCAACTAGGAACGCCTCTGTCCTCCTGCGGTACACTCTTGAATGGTTGGGCCTACCTACCTAATAAAATGGACAAAAGAAAGCGATGTTTTATAGTGCACTTTGAAATATTTTTGCAGCGCAAGACACGAGTGACCCATCTTTACCATTAAAGGTGCCGAAGAACACGTTACCTTTCGAGGGATAGTGATGAGCTTTCTGCCAGGCCATGGTGCGATTGGTTGATTACTGCAGTAAGACTAGGAATTTAAACTGATCCCTTTTGTATCAGATGTCAAGCGGAAGATGAGGTGCAATCATAGGCACACTTTCTTTTAGACTATCTAACCTTCGCGAGGCTATTATGCAAGGAATTTGGCATGCATTTCTTAACTAACATTGACCTCTCAGGGATCGAAATTAGCCACTTTCGAAATTTGGTAAGCGGCTCGCGGCGTTTTGCCGACTTCATTAAGGGTTTCCGTTCAGTTCATTCGTGGTATCACAAACGACAATCTCTTAATTGTCCAAGTGTTTCCCTTGCCTGGGGCAACCTCTTTAACCAAACCCAACCTAGCCTATACTTCTTTGAGCTATGAAATAGTTGGTCACTTTAGGTATACACTTGGGACCGATAAACTTTTTTAGCTGGCATAGTCGAACTCTTTTCTCAGTGCAGGATGATCAAATTCTGCTACGAGGTCATAAACTAGTTGGCTGAAAAAGCATCCTCCACTGTCTTTATGGGCCCTGAGCAATTTGTTGGTCCAGTTGATCCTCATAATTATTAGAACCTGCGGACTCAGAAGGCAGTAAGTACTGGGGTGGTGGTAGGTGGCCAAAGAGAGGCCGGGCTCTTAAGCTATATATAGCTTTCAAAAGGAATGATTGTATTGATTATAGCTAATGCCAGTTTACCACGATCGTGATCAGAGCCAGATATCAACTGCGCTCAGACATGTCCCAATTTCTATTCCCTTTTGTGGCCTTGAAGGAACGAAACTCGTTTGGTAAAAGTTCAAGGAATAGAATTTATAGCATTTGGCAATATCAGGTTCACCAAGACTGACTAAATACGTAAAAGCCGAAGTGTACTCCATGAAGTGGCTATTTCTGCATGATCTTCCCTTACAACATACATACATATGCATTTTTAATTTATGTGACAACTCTCATGCAATCCAAGTATGCATAACTGAGCCTTAACAATTTGTGGTTCTCTAAAGCAAAAGCATTGAAGTGTGACATTACATCTACTAACACACTCACATATCGATACATAGAAATAATGTTTTCTTGCACAACTTGTAGTGCATTTCAATGCGTATACAGCATCCACAACAAAGTGCATATATAAGATATGTATGTATGTATTTGCATATATGAAGGTATTTGCAAGAAACAACTTAAATGTGACTAACAAGCAGTTGCCATCAACTATGTACAAATGGCTAGAAAATGTGCAAAACTATCGACAGGCAATGTCAACAGCATTGAAGGCACTTGCATCGCAGGAACTACTAGTACGAGTAATAGTTAGCAACTGTCATAGTCAACACAATTTCATATGTAAATATTATTGGGCTTATCCGGTGACATTGTGATGAGTACACAGCTTCACAGAATGCGCAATAACAAGTGCAGACAGTTACATACTCGTACTTTAGGTTTGTTGACAAAATGCACCAGCACGAAACGGGTTTGTGAAGATTCATAGTTGGTCATACACAGATACATAAATACTAAACAAGCGGAAGTGCATGTATATACGTATGTTCTTCTCAGAAGATAATTTAGGTAGGCCTTCTTAAGTAAAGCCAGACTGAATGCCTTACCAAAGCAGTGCTTGCCAGCATGCCTTCTCGAAGGGCCTTTCCTATTTACAAACCAATGTAAATTTAGCGGAAGTTAATATTATTTGGCAATACTAATTAATTTCAATATGCATTTTTAGTAGCAATGAAATTTTGTTGATATACGCGGGATAGTGATTTTCTGCGTTTTGGCCTTCGGAACCTAATTTCACACTACTAAACAACTTTTTGAAATATGTTCTTTAAAATTATGGGTGTGAAAAATATTGATTCCCTATAAGTTCATTTTCTCTTGCTCTAATTACATCATTAAGCTATCTATCCGTTGCACAAAAAAATAACAATTTTTCAAACAAATTGTCTTTTGAAAAAACGTTGCTTTTAATTTTAAAATACACATTCTCGAAATTTTTTTAATCAAACCATATTCAAAAATCAATACTAAAAATATTTCCTTCCCATAACTTATTTGCGAAATGGAGTCGCAAAGGGTTTGGAAGTTATGAATTTTGGAAATGACTCCAAAAAGCGAAAATAAAAATTTGTCTGGGTCGAGTTAAAATGCAAATGAATTACTCAAGCAAAATAAAATGCTCAGTAGGTCTGATAAAGCCGATTTGTAAAAGGTATTAATGATTTTAGCTCTTTAGAGCTTTCGGTGGAAAGAAAATTTTAAAGCAAAAATTAAAAATCACCGTCATTTCAAGAAATCCCACCTGTGGCAGTTGACCATCACTTCTTGTGTCAAATTTTCAGTTGAGTTTGAATATGTTGTCAAAATATGTGAAGCTGAATTAGTTTTTGAGATAAAGCTACACGTTGGGGTTTTGAGGTGTTGCATTTTTTTAATAAATATGTAAATAGCTGGCCAGTCTCAAATTTTGCTTTACAATAATGAAGCTTATTGAATTTGGTTTGCAAACGTATTTATCCAAGCAAATTAATAGTTTTGGAGCTAATCATTGATGAATCGACAAATTTGTGTGGTTTAAAAAATAAAATAAAACAAAATTTACAAAGAAGGATCTTTTATAAATACAACAAGACCCGGTTTATATAAATTGCGTAATAAGTAAATGTATTTCTTATAAGCACATAACCAAAGATACATAAGTAAATTCATAAATAATAACCTACTTAACCTAAATTATGGAGGACATGCCTATTAAAAATTAAAATTTAAAATTCCGAAACGCTATATCTCAGAAATAGTAATTTGTATGGTAAACCTCATCGTTGGCCGAAAATAGCGAAGAAGCAATTTTACCTTAAAGAATTTTTTTTCAGAGGTGGTGTCAATGAAGACTTTTTAAATTTCATTTGGCATGGTGTGCCCAACATTCGTATTAATTTTTTAGCTAACCTGACTGGGCTATTAAAAATAAATGTAAACAGTTACTTTTGTGTATTATCCCTAACATAAAAAAATGTTTCTTATGTCGCACACTGAAAATATATTGACTACCTTGTAAACAGTGTTGGCAAAATGTTAATCTGATTAATAATTAAAATGTTAAACACGATTAACGATTAATATTAATATTACAAGTAAGACAAATGGTAAATTTTTTATCATTAATCGTCGGTACCAATTATGATTAATTAATTTTTATAATTACTCGTTAATCCAATAAAAAGAAATCTGATTAAGTGGCCTAGTTTGTCCAAATTTAAAATCAAACACCAGTTTCAATGATTCTTTTTTGTTTGGCGCTTATAAAAACACGTAATAAACATATATACAAAAAAGTATTATTATTGTTTGTTATACATAAGGTAGGAGTTTTTACAGCCCATCTCACATGATAATTTGAAACCTTGTTTGCATATCGACCGAAACCGATTCGCCATACCCGACTAATTGGCCTTATGCGCACAAGACATTTCCGCATAAATTAATTAATCACCAAACCCACTTAATCCAATTAAGAATAAATGATTAAAAGTTATTATTTTTAATCACGATTACAATTAACTGGTTATTCAGATTTAACTAAATCATAATTAACTGCAATCCGATTGAATTTAATCTAATTAGCTAATTGGCTAAAAAATCAATCGATTAGCGCCAACACAGCTTGTAAATATATTTGCATTATCAATTTTCTTACCAATCTGCCAACACTGCATACAGGTTTTAAGGCAAAATGCCATTTCTCACTACTTCTCGCAAGGGAGTATACGTCTCTTTGTATGTGCACAGTACTTGCAAAGTAACGGCGTCCAATTACAGGTAACTAAGTACAAAAATTATACACCACATTTCGTGACAAACTACTATGATTTACGGCAAAATTTCCTATATTTGGGTGGCACTTCCTTGAGCCGAAAACTACCGTAGGGAATTACTTACTCGCCTGTACATATTTTACACACACACACACACTATACATTGTATCTACTTAGTGCATGCATGGGCATCGCATTCCTTAAAAACGCCCAATGAAGTAATAAAATTTCCTTCATTATATGCAATTTGGGCGGGCTATTAAATGGTGCTACAATGGTAAGCGTCGCAAATCACCCAAGTGTGTTGTGAGCGCAAAAACACTATATATGTACATATGCTCATAAGGATTTATGTACGTGCATAGTACATTTTTATAAAAGGATTTAAGAAAGTTGTTTGAGTTGTGTGCGTTCCCTTCGTCGCGAAGCAAAGGAGGGCGTTTATTAATGGCCTACAATGAAACATACATACATACATAAATGTATACACGTCAACATACTCGTAGTTCTTATACTCATGAGCACAATTTTTGGGTATTCTTAAAATACGTTCGTGTAAACTTATAAGTGGAATTTAATATTTATGGTCTTGAATGAATGAATGAATGAACATGTATCTAGTAGCTGGAGCTTTAAACGATTTTAAAGTTACAAATTTAAAGACACATGCATAACTAAATATAAGCATATTGCCAAACGTGTACCCACCGCTCTAGATTCTAGTTCACATGATAAGCGTAATTTTACGCTCTCTCGGCTTCCTTCATGCAGATATATGTACATACATATTTGCTACAATTGTTTTGAATTATATACTCCATTCAGCAATAAGGCAGCCAATTTACCGTAAATGACTATTACTTCACTGGTTAAAATTTGACTGGTCAGAATTGGACATTTTCTTGCATCGGAAATGTCAGCCTTCGATCAGTCCCCAAGGAATCGGTCTAGACGAAAAGTACAGTTTGGCAGTGACAGGGTGGTGTTGTCTTGCAATTCAATAAAAACAATTTTTAAGAACACCACCCTGTAAATGCCCCAATCGCTTCGTCTGGCCTTGATTCAAAGTGAACATTTGAACACACATTTACATGTGTGGCTGTAGCTCTGTGCGCAGAGATGCTTGTCACTATTTGTTAGCTTTCAGGATGGTCCGGGTTCAAATGCCGTCAGCAGCAACATGGTTGTAAAATGGTAAAATATTTTTGTGTTTCCGAAATATGAAAAAGCATCTGTGAAGTGCAGAACGTAATCGTGATCCAACGAAAAAAATCTCCAAAATTGGACTTGTCCAGGACTATCTTATGGTCACTGTTGAGTGGACTGGTCCTTTCCAATTACACGCCAATGCTAAAAATGGCAGTTGAAATCATTGGCAGGGGAATTATATGGTACTAGTGCTGGTAACAATACGGACTATCTGAGGGCTAACCTATGGTGAGTCTGAATTGCTGCAGGGCTAGTACGAACATATATGAGTTTACTGGTTGTTGGTGGCAACACCAAAGCACTTAATATTTGCAAGAATTATTGCACAAAATATGAACTAATTCCGGTACCTAGAAAGTACATTTACATATGTCGAGTTTATGAAGGCAAATTTCGCTATTCAGCTAGCCTTTGAGAAAATTTGTGGAGGTTTGGATGGTGGACAAGAGGTAAATTATAGTAAAATTTACGTGGCGAATTTTCATCATCGTTGTTGAAAAATATAAACTACTCGTAAATTATGACTAATATTTTATACCATAAATCTTCATGAGGCGAAAGCGTTTGGCATACTAAAAATAACTAAACCAAAAAGTTAGAAAGCAATAATTTTGACACGCAAAAGGTATATTTACATAGCATTACAATTTTTTTAAAAATCTAAATTTATTTCTTCAAGTTAATTAAGATGTAAAGCGTGCTTAGGGCTGATATATTGCGTGCTTTACCAATTATGCCTTTTCGTTTTTATTTCTTTCTTTTTTAAGGCCTCACAGCATTGCTAAAGTTTTAGTGGCGTGCCAAAAATTAGAAATCGCTGCATTACACTATGGTCTAAATGCTTGCTTTTCTGGCAAAAACTAACTTTTCACATGTACTAGCATCCCTTGTTTTTGTTGCTATATTTAAGATACAGAGCTAAATGGAGGAAAGGTAACTTTTTTTTAGTAAAAAAGCCATAATCTAGTAAACAATCAGCAGCCAAAATCCACTGATTTTTATGCAGTTGAAAATAAAGTAAATATGGTAATATGGCTGTCAAAAGAAAGAGGTTTAAAAAGGCTTACAGTCGAAAGTATTTTTGTGAATGCTTGCCACCTGTTTGAAATTTTTAATTTGATTTAATTGATAACATAAATTAAATATTGCGATATGGGTATCAAACTGCAGAGGTTTAGGAAAGTTTTCTGCCGAAAATTTTTTTTAGGAGGGTTACAACCTGTTTGTAAAATTTTACGCAATTAAAATAAATGAAATATTACAATATGGGTATCAAACAACACAAATATACTTTTGAGGCGCTGTCAAGCATGCCGGGTATTTCCTGGAGCTTAATAAATTACTACATTCTTCTTAAATCGTAGCTTTACATAAACCTAGGATATTTTGTGAGTTTATAAATCCGCTATTTTCGTAGGTTACCCTAATGAACTAAGTACTTACCATTTGGAAGGGTGAACTAAATAAAGACAGAAAGCAAAAGGCTATTTACATTTTTGTTTTTGCAAAGGTTGTCTCTTTTAACTTTTCAGTAGGCAAAATAAGAAATTCAGACTTTTCAGGCTTTAAATTGAAATCGATATAATTTGACAACATTTCCAAAAATTTCTGCTGTATAAATGGATTTTTATAACTAAGTGACACTTTTCTTCTTTCATACAAATATTAAAATGCAGCTGCATTCAAACTTTTTTAATAAAACTACAAGTTCAAAGTATTTTTTTACAAAGATATGATAAATCACATGCCAAAAAAAAAATAATTATTGTTTTTTTTATCTACTTATTAAGCCGTATTTAGTTTTGACCAGAAAACATGCATTTAGACCGGTGATTCCCAAAGTGGTCCAGCTGGACCCCCAGGTGTCCACGGAAGACTCGGCGGGGTTTACTTTGGCTTAAAAAAATAGGGGAGTTCACGAGTTCTAAGTGAGCGCTAAAAAACTTATCTGGCTTCGATAGTAAAGAACAAAATGTTGGTTTGGCCTTTTCTACCAATGTACTCAGCATACTTTCACTGTAAATGCTATTTGAAGTTGAAAATTTGGGTTCTTGTGGCTTTTACATAGGTATGTACATATAGTTCGTTCTATTTTCAAAAGTGAGGTGTCAAATGACAGGGCTTGTTGGCCTGTAGATGTGCAATAAGGTTTTTTATTTTTGAAAAGGATTGCCACCTGTTATAAATTTTATTAAAATTATTTAATAAGTCAAATTAATTAGATATTACAATATGGGTATCTATTGAACTAGTTTTGAAAATACTTTACTTCTAAACGACACTAAGAAGGATTGCCACATGTTTGAAAAATCAAATTTACTTTAATTAAAGGAATAGGTTAACTGAAATATATATATCAATATGAGTATCAGAAAAATGGAAAAATTTGACATATTTAGAAAGAAATAAGTGAAGAGTAAAAACATTCCTGAGTTAATTTAAGAGTCCAGTAATTTAAAAGGAATGTAATCAGAACAAATCACTGATTGACAATGTATGTATTTGTAATAAAACAACAAATACGATGGCTTAATCCTATGGTTTGACGTAATTATTTTTTTAGTTTAACTAAATTCGACTTTACAAACAGGTGGCAACCCTATTCATAATATTTTTAAGCTAAACGCTTCTTAAACCTCTTTCGTCTGACTCCCTTATGGTGATACCTATCTATTTCAATTACCTAATTCCTTTAATTCAAGTGGAATTTTATTTTGTAAACAGGTGGCAACTCGCTGCTTGTAGTCAATACACATTTCGATTGATACCCATCTCTTAATAATTCATTTAACTTATAAAAACATTTGAATCTAATTTTTTAACAATCTAATTTTTTAACAGGTGGCAACTCATTACTTTAAAAAATATAAACCTCCTATTGTCCAAGCTTTTTAATCTGACACTTCATTTTTGAAAACGGAACGAATCGTTCAGATCTCAAGGCGCTGACAAAAAATTAAAAAATAATTGTATGCATTAGCGAAAAACGAAAGTGCAAAGAATGAGCAGGTTTTTATTTCAACTTTTGAAAGCTAAAAGCCCGTACTATTTAATAAAATAATAAAAAGTTACCTATTTTGACATATATTTTTTATTCACTCCATTAAAATTTAGCATTTTTTGAAATTTTGTTTAAAAAAATTTAGCAGGTTATCTTCTCGCTGTTATCTTCTTTAATATTGGTCGGTATCGTTTTTGCGCGAGCAGCCCTAACGAATACTTTTCCTCAGTGTGTTAGCAGACCACCGTTAATCAGCTGTTTTGTGCTCTTCAAGCAAAGCTTTAATTATCACGATTTTTTCCTATTAGTTGGAGTGAAGAGAAATAAGGGCGAAACGGAGGAATATCCAAAATAAAACTTTTTTGAGTAACGCCCTCATTTGATAAGAAACCGGTGAGAACGTTTCGCGAAGAAATATTTGTGATGTATGATAAATATTTTTCACGCCAGTAAATTACTTTATGACAGCCACCACCAAAACTTGCAACCTCGAATACAAAAATACTTACGCCACTTACACAATATGTAACGTCATACACTTTACCGTAGTAATAAATGAAAGTTTCAGGCATGCAAATGTGGGATTTCCAACTAACTCGTTAAGTATTCAAATTTACTAATATGCAGAGCACACTTGCATATGTATGTACATATATGCATACGCTTGACTTAAAAAACTTGTAGAGATGTGGTATTTATATGTACAGTAAATCGTTATTCATATTCATGTACAAACATATTTATAGTACGTATCAACTTGTGTGTGCCTTAACATATCCTCTTGATAAATTTGATTTATTAAGGACATTCATGCCATCTTCTACAATACTTACGCAGACAACCGTATATGTGCATGCATACATACATACATAAGTGCCTAATAAGCGAACTTAATAACACCTGTACAGAAATAAATACGTATGTATGTATTTGATGCGTATATGTAAATTTTAAACACAACAAATACTATGCACATATACACAGTGTATGTATGTAAATGTTATGTAATCTATGACATTTTCTATGATAAACTCTGAAGTTGTTACACTAACGTAAATATCTATCACAGTATGCTCAGCAAATTTAATTTATATTGAAATACTTCGACAGCCATGCAGACTGAATAGGCGGAGTGGCATAATCAAGTTTATGTTGAAAATCAATAATAAAAGTCTACACTGAGCTATGAAGGTTTTTGAACTTTCGTATATATTGGCTCAGTCAGCTGACTGTCTGAGCTGGACCCCTGCACACGTATTGGTGTGTCTAGCCGACTAGGCCCCCTTTGCTGCCGTTGCCAACTTTGTGTGCTCCTCTATATCTGCTCTCATTGCAACTGTGTCTGCTTCGCATGCTTCATGCCAAGAATTTCAATACAAACAAACTGGTACATATTTCAATGCCCTCTTTCTGTGACACAAACTGCTTGCCGGTAAGGTGGAGGTGACCCAACTAACTGTTTGCATTATGGGCCAGTGTATGTTGTCTATTTTGTTTGGAATTTAATTGGATTATCTCTTCATGTTGAAGAGCGGTCACAGTTGCAACCTTGTGTCAGAATGGCACCAGGGATAAGCAACAAGTCGTACTTGAGTGCGATGAGACTGCCAGGAGGAGGTTGGTGTTTGCAAAAGTGAAGCCTTAAAGATATGGGCAGCTGGAAGACGATAAGGCAGCTAAAAGGTAATTAATGCATCGAACTTGATTTGAGTTATATTTTATGTCAGGTACGATAGCATAATAGACATAAAATATATACATACATATAAGTGTAATCTGTAAGTGTCGAACGGAATACTAATAAAATTTTAGGAAGTCATTAATTTGTTAGCATTTTCATCCCACAAACTCTGAGATTGATAAATGCATAGCAATAATAAGTAGACATATGTACATATTTGTGTGTGTATATACATTAATATATGTATGTATGTACTTATGACCTTATTCAGAAACATAAAATAGATTTAAAGAGCTTTATGAAATGACATTTTCGTACCCATTTTCGATTTATAATGCATTTAAAGTCTTCATTTTAAAGAGTAGTCACATATAGATATGTATATAAAATGTACAATCTATGTCAACAAATACGTTACTGAAATTTGTAAGTTGCATACGAAATTATTAGTATTTTAGGAAGTTATTAACTTGTTGGTATATTCATTCCACAAATTATGAGATTGATAAATGCACAGGAATAATGAATGTGTATACATATGCTTTAGACTGTGTCAAATAAAACGAATGCTTTTTCCGGTCTTATACGAAAATTTCGTTGTTTCCGAAATTTTTTTAATAAACAATTAACTATAACAAATAAACTAAAACTACCTTATAGCCCAAAGAATTCTAGTATAGTAAATACAAATTTGAAGTAGCTACGACTTGCAGTTGATTTTTGGCATTTTTTTTTTTGACGGTGCCAGCCATTTTTTTCATACTAAGTGTCTTCGAACTTATTGTATAGAGAAAAAAATGATCGAGATAAAAAATAAATAAAGAAAAAGTATGAAAATATTAAGCGTAAGTCCTAGCTACTTCAAATTTTCACTTAATACACTAGAATTGAGTGGGCTACTAGGTTGTTTTAGTTTATTTGTTTTACATAATTATTCATTAAAAAAAAAAAATTTAGGGAAAAAATTTGTCCATTAAAAATATAGTCATTATTATAATTTTACAACATTCACATTTGACCATTTATCTTCATATTTTTTAATTATAACGAAAGTTTTTATATTTTTTTTACGAAAGTTTGTTGATTTTTTTAAAGTTCCAAAAAGACTGAAACTTGGATTTATATGGATTTTGTTACAGAATATACTATATTTTTATTAACAAGTAATTTAAATAAAAAGATTTTCAGATGAATGGTCAAATCTTGTCAATATGTGAGTGTCGTAAAGTTATGATAAGCACTATACTTAGCCTTACTTAACTTAGTTTTGCCATTTTTTGGACTTAAGTCAAAAGTTGGCCTACTTTTTACACAGCTTATTCCTGAGTAAGCCTAAAAAATTGGCTAAACTAAGTTAAGTTGAGTTGGAGAAACCAGCCCTTATGACCTAATTTATCTTAAAAACGGGGCCGACCTCGTCTTATAGCTTTTTTAATGCTGATTTGCAGTACATTTACAAAATTTTTCTAGCACGTCCATTTTTTGGGAAAAAAAACTGTTGAAGAATCGAAAGTTGGCCCATTTTTAAAGAAAAATATTTATAATATGTCAATGGATTGAGTAGAAAGGGGGAGAAAATTATAAAAACACTTAGTAAAAACAAAAAAAAAAAAAACACAAGAGAAGAACATGGCGAACGATGCTGACTATTGCAGGACCTTGAAAAGTGAAGACAATGCCATCCGCTAAAAAAAAATTGGTGATTTCATTGCAGAACGAGGAAAGTGTTAGGAGACAAAATACTTTGATTTCTTCCTGAAATCACATTGTTTTTAAATATATTCATAAATTGGGGTTTTCGTATTTGTGGGAAAAAAGTGCTTGTTATTGAAGAGCTGAGTTTTTTTTTAATTTTTCACACATTTCTCGTCTACTCATCGACATGACGTCGAATCCATCAGACGAATTGGATTTTCATTAAAACATGAAAAACTACGTCCAAATTCTATTTAAAAAAAATTTTGTAAATTTTAAATTTTTCCACACTTCAACAGTTTTTTCTCAAAAATTGGATGTGCTGGAAAAATTTTGTAATTTGCATTTGAAATCGGCATCAAAAATATATAAGATGAGGTCGGCCCCGTTTTTTGAGGAAAAATACGACCAAATTTTTTTGAACCGTGTAATAAATCCGAGAAATAAATATGGGGCATGCGGATGCGATCCAGATCGTTAAACCTCGCCTGTGATATCTGCATTCAGAAGTTTAGAGAGCGACCTGGGCAGCCACCAACAGCAGGTGGAAAAATACGTTTATGTTCTGCACTTCACAGATGCTCTTTCATAATTCAGAGATACAAAACAAAAATTTGTATTATCATTTTAACATGTTGCCTCTGACGGGATTAGCAAATAACAGCAAGCATCTCTACACACTCAGCTACAGCCGCTTTATAAGTGTCTTCAAATGTTCAAGCTGAATCAATTTTCTTCGTCGTTTGATTTGGTTCTGCACTTCACAGAGGCTTTTTCGTAATTAAGAAAAAACCAAAAACAGAAAAATATAAAAATTATGTATCGCGCTGACGGCATTCGTACTGCTGGAAGCCAACAAATAACAACAAGCGCCTCTGCTCGTTTAGCCATTGCCATACATACGAATTGGTTCTCAAATGCTCAACTTGAATCACATTTCTTACAATCGGCTTATTGACCATGAAAAAATCAAACCATAACTTGGTTGGAAAAAACCATTGTGATTTTGGCTCAGTGTGCATGATATTGCGCTCGCCCTCGCCACGGATGGACGAACGAAGAGCACGGATTTTAATAAGGCATTCCAAGCCAACCGTTAGGCTTCTCACAGGAATAGAAGTGGCCCACTGGACTATGGGCCACATGGTCGCCTGGTTCGGGGCCCCGCATAACGAGATGGGAAGGAAATAGAATCAGTCTAGCATTTCCTCTGTGAGACCCTACATATCTTGGAGAAAGCTTCACTGGATGGACTGCTAGGATTCGATTGAGAATCGAAATTATTCAAAGACATTTTGGGCAGGCTTGGGGGAACCCCCTGGGCATTGCAATGGACCTTTGTGACCTCCAAGTGAACTCTTTTTATACCAAAGGCCGCTTTCTTATTTCTTCGGCGGCATAATTTCTTTTTTTAATTGCGGTCTTAATACACACGCCGATAATTCACAGAGCTGTAGAACGGCACACTTTACATACATATTTACTTCAAGTAGCTAGACTTTAAGCAATTAGGTTTATAGATTATAATAATATACAACTGGTTAATCCATTAAACTAATTGAAAAATCTCAAAAAAAATATATGTATGCACATTAGGGTGGTCCAAATTTCTTTTCCAATCTCCCTCCCGAACACCAAAAATAGTGAGACATAGAGGTTTTTTTTTTAAATGGTTAGCATTAGAGCTTTAAATTTTCGCTTGTAATTTATATGCGAAAAAATAATTTTTTCACAGAATTGCGATAAAATGGTTAAATAAATATATTTTTTCGCTTATGATGAAATGATTTGAAGTGAAATGAGATGTGCGGTGAGCTGGGTGAGTTGAGATGCTTTCCCTAAGAAACACTTTTACTGGATGGTTAGCTATCAGAATCGGCAATAAAATTTAAATTTTTGCTAAAACGCGTTTTAGACATCTTGCTACATACGTACATATACCTAGAAATCTACGCACATAATATGTATTCTCTTAAACATTTTCGTTGCAAGCAAATTGCGCTAATTCCTTTTGAAGTGCTGTAAATGCCAGTAAGCCCGTAAACATTTCTGCATTGCATTCAAATATGTAGTTTCGAAGCTTCTAACACGCAAGTGTTTACATTCACATTCATATGTACAAGAAATTGAATGGGTGAGTTCGACAAGCATATAAGTCTAAAATAACTTTTTTGGTTATTGAGATCAAAATCCGTTAAAGTCACGGACATATACTAGATTCAATTATTTTGTATGCCATTTTAGGTATGGGCTTAAGATTACAAATGCTTACAAGTATGCGTATATGTTACATAGCCAAGATTTTCGAGGCTAATTTGAGGAAACTGGCAATTGATTACTTCCGATTGTAGCGGCTTTGTTTAGTGAAGTACGATTAACCTTAATTGAAGAATTGTTTCTATATAAAAATTGCTTTGTACAAAAATACTTCGTAAACAAGTATGTATATATATATATGAAAAAACATGCAAAGGTACAAAAGAACCCAGCGTAGGTACCAAATGGTCGTTAATGATACCGGGTGTGAGTGAAATGCGAGATTTGATCCGGCAAAACTATTACGATTTAATCGGAAAATGAAAGGTACTCGAAAGACAGTAGACTGCTGGGCCATAAATTGTTCTCTTAGCGTCAATCGTGAGAACTCTGACCTTATGCCTTTCACAAATAAAACAAAATTTCCTATTTTTACTAAACCAAGGTTCCGAGGAAAGGAACTGGATCTGTCAAACAAGGTGAAATACCTTGATGCTACTCTGGATCCGAAACTTAACTGGAAGCCAAATATTGAAGAGCATGCATGAAAATGGCTCTCTATGCAACTAAGAGACTATTAGGCAACAGATGGGGTTCGAAACCAACAATTTCGCACTGGATGTGTACTCTGTTATGAGGTGCTGGTCGAGTGGCTATCGCTTACAAAAGATTACGTAGCTAAGAAGCTAAGTGAAATTCAGATGCCAGCAGCTGCTGGCGTAACAGGTGTAATGAGACCCTACCCGAAGGTATAGATATCATCATCAAAAACTTATCTGGCAATAGCGCCACCAACTATATCCTGTCGAAGAATACAAACCCCGCACGAAATTCCCAAGCCGCAGTGACTGGAATCAAGGAAAGTTTCAGTTCATGCAAGGCTTTACTTTCTTCACGGGTCAAAGATGGAATTCGGGGTTGCTGCAGGGGTTTTTAATTGAGCAATATAACCTAAAATTATCCTTTCACCTACCAGACGATG
>NW_023462083.1:0-21182 GCF_013731165.1 Rhagoletis pomonella | reverse complement strand
GTCCGTCCGTCCGTCCGTCCGTCCGTCCGTCCGTCCGTCCGTCCGTCTGTGCACACGATAACTCGAGTAAAAATTGAGATATCTTAACGAAACTTGGTACGTGGACTTCTTTTGGGCATGGGACGGATGGTATTGAAAATGGGCGAAATCGGACAATAACCACGCCTACCTCCCATATAACGGTAATTTTCAGAAATACGAAAAGTGCGATATTTTAGTAACCACTGAAGATAATTCACTCAAAGTTGATATTTACAATGACGTTTAGACGAAAAATAAGAATATTAAAAAATTTTGGCAAATGGGCGTAGCCACGCCTACTTATGGTTACATGCGTATATCTTGGTAACCGCTGCACCAATTTCCTCCAAACTTGGCACAGTTGTTGGTCCTGCTACAACATACCAAATGGCCGAAAATTTTTAAAATCGGACAATAACCACGCCCACATCCCATATAACGGTAATTTAGAAAAATACGAAATCCTCGATAAATCAGTAAATATTAAAGCTAATTTATTCAAAATTGATGCTTGCAACAATTTTTTACCAAGAAATACGCTTATGATACAATTTTGGAAAATGGGCGTGGCACCGCCCACTTATGATCACATATATGTATCTCGCTAACCGTCCTAGAAATTTGAACCAAACTCGGTATGGTTATTGTGCTTGCCACATAAAGGCAAAACGTTGAAAATTATTGAAATCGGACTAAATTACGACCGCTTTTCATATAACGGTATATTTCAGTAATGCTTGAAACTTCAATATTTCGAAATTTAAGGACGCTAATTTATTTAAAATTTATACACCCCGGCTTATCGTGTAGCGGTAGTTTTCGGAAAGGTGGAAAACATATATTTAATAATTGCGCCGGGTATTTAATGTTCGGCTCCGCCCGAACTTAGACTTTCTTACTTGTTTTTTTTTATTTTTCTTTGTTTTAATTGCGGTTTAATTGTGCAACGCCTACATGCGAACGTATGCCGTGCAAAAGGCGAGTAACACACAAGCTTTAAAAATAAATAAAAATTCAAGGCATATACATATGTACACACATACTTATGTATGTATGCTTACAAACTTGGCAGTGCAACAATTTTTATGGTCAGCCTGTCAAAATGCTTGATGTCAATTGTCCGAGCTGTCAAAAATGCTCTGTTTAAGATGAGGAAATTCAAGAGTGATTGAAGGTAGTAAGTGGGCTGTAAAGCATTTCTGCGGCGACTGTACTTGAAATATTTTTGTATGTATGTAAGTGCTTGTACAACTCCACTGTTTTCGGTTTAAAAACGCTATTTATGTAAAGTATATAAATATACTGAAAATTCTGTCTGCATTGGCAAATTCGTAAACATTCTCTTAATGCAGAAATTCTCAAGTATCCCAGCACTATTTGTTTTCATTTGTCGCTTTTATGTTTATTGTTACAAAAACTTTTTCAATATTTTACCCAGAGCACTGCACTCAACTCGCCAGCAATCTTTAGTTACTTTCTTTATTTATTTCTTAAATAATCTTCGAAATGCAATTAAGCATTTTTTAAATTTTTCTTTTTATTATTTCATACCATTTTAAGCATTTTGGAATTGTAATTTAAACAAAGGCATCAAAAGCGGAGATAACTCACATTTTTGCGCTTTTTTTCAAGTATGAAGTAGGCAGTATTCAGACCATATGTTGAAGTAATCAGATCACGCACAGTGCAACGTTTTGGTGATAGCAAGCATATTTTTTTTTTTATTAATAAATATAACTTAATAATATATCTTGGGTAATAATACAAATCTAGGAAACAATATCTAGGAAACAACATAAAAAGAGTTGCCACCTGCTAAAAAATTAATTTTATTTAAATGAATTATTACAATATGGGTATTAATCGGAATGGGTTTGAAAATAATTTTTCTACTACATGAGGAGGGTTGCCATCTGTTCAAATATTCAAATTTAACTCGAATTAAGGGAATTAGGTAACTGAAATATAAACATATCATTGAACTGGGTGTCTGACGAAAGGTGTTTAAGAAGTTTGTAGTTTGAAAAGTGGGTTGCCACCATTTTGAATAGTTAAATTCAAATTAATTGTAAAGTTAATTAAATTACTACAATACGGGTATCAAACGAAATGGTTTTGAAAAGGCTTAACCTCCAAAGTACATATAGGAGGGTTGCCACCTGTTTAAAAATAAAAAAAATTTAACCTCAACCAAGGAAATAAATTACTCAAAATATGTATCACAATATGGGTGCGCATAAAGACTGATAATAAATCATTAGTTTGAAAAATAGGAATATTTTTGAGGTTGCCGCCTGTTTAAAAAATATTCAAATTAGATTACGGGAATTCGGTTCATAATTTAAATATGTAACACAATCCAGGTGTCAACGAAAGAGGTATAAGTAAGTTGTAGTTTTGAAATATTTTGAAGAGGGTTGCCACCATTTTGAAAAGTTAAATTCAAATAATTCAATAAGTTATTACAATATGGGTTTCAATCGAAATGGTTTGGAAAAGGCTTTATTTCCAAACTATAGGCATGGGAGTTGCCACCTGTTTAAAGGGTCAGATTCAACTTGAATCAAAGGAATGACATAAGTTATCAGAATATGTATCACAATACGGGTGTTAATAAAAACTGTTAATAAATCATTAGTTTGAGCAATTGGAATATTTTTCGGGTGTTGATTGCTAGCTGTTTAAAGTTTAAAGTAAATTCAAATTATTTAGAAATTTAATTGAATTATGAGAATATGGGTATCAATCGAAATGGTTTTGATGCCATTTCTAAACGGAAAGCGGAAGGGTGGCCACCTCTTTAAAAAATTTAACTAAACTTGACTTTGGGGAATAAGGTAATTGAAATTTGTATCATAATATGTGTGTCAGACGAAAAAGGTTTGCAAATATTTCGAGGAGGAAAAATCGAAACATTTTAAAATCTTCCATATTTTTAACTGAGTTTAAAACCAGTGTCACGAAAGCAATTTAAGTGAAAAACATTTTTTTTTATTGAATTTAATTTGGAAACTGACAGAAAAAATCTTGTTTCACTTAAATTGCTTTCGTTAAATATAGACCCTACTTATGTATGTATGTTGAGTTTTATTAAAGAAAAAATAAACCTAATGTAACACTTTCATACACATTTCTTAAGCAAACATTTTTTATACATACGCTTTTAAACCATTTTTAACCACTGTGCAACTACATCAATTATAAAATAGCTTTTTTTTCCGCTTCATTACTTCCCACTATTGCACTCACCAACAGCGCAGTAGATACATATGTATGTGTACTTATGTAAAAAAAAATTGTTCTTAAGTTTCATTTCTTCATTTTTCATTTTTCAATTTACAAATACAACTTCAAAGCATTGCAAGCATATATACACGCATACATTTGGATCTGCTCTTCACAATAAGAAACAGACTTGCATATTTGTGCACCGCTCCGGCCCTTTCTCAGTCAACTGCATTCACATTTTTATACATAGGTATGTATGTATTGTATATACTACTTCACTACATACTTAGTTGCGTTGCTATTGCTCTGACTTTGTCAAGTGGTTGACATATGAACGGCGGCATCAGCTGCACTTGAATGGAAAGGAATGTCAAATGAGGAAGCTGCAGCTGACGAGCAAAGCAACGCAAAGAGTTGGCCTGCTGGAAAGCGCCTGTGCGTGTGGAGAGTGTATGTATATGTTTGTATGTTTGCTTGTAATGAAGTAATGCAGCCGCCCACTTGTGGCAGCTTATTAATTGTGCACCAAAACAAAAAAGAAACAAAAAAAAAGGATACCAACAACAACATAAATATGTGCGTGCGATGGTTCGCTTGGAGCACAATGCGTATTTTTGTTGGTTGGTGCCTTTTCCATTTTTGCCTTTTATCAATTTTTTGCCCCTTTTGCTGATCACGGAAACTGCGTCACAAATCGAGCGCATCAATTAAACAGATGCAAATGCAGTTACAGCAACAATTATAACGAAAAAATGAATAATTTTCACAAAAGATCGTTGCTTTCTTCATACATACATACATATGTACATATGCACTCTTTTGCTTTGTTGTTGTGATTTGCTTTTGATTTCTACTCCAATTGTTCCACTACTACTGATCGTTGATTGCTGTCATAATTTTGAACGCATCTAAAGGCTGGCAAATGCAGTTGTTGTTTTTGATATTGTTACTGTTGTATATACACATGTAGATAATTGTTGCGCTCCATACATTTTCCGTAATGAAATTGTCTGTTGGTTTTATGTAGTTGCAAGCACTGTTTTTTTTTTTTTGTATTTAAAATCATCATTAAGCATTCTTTTTTAAAATTTGGCCTCATGAAAGAAAATTCTGCTGTGCATAGGAAATGCCATTCATTCATTCTGGTATGCCATTATGTCAATTTGAATGCAGTGCTTTGAATGCCAATTCAAGTTGTAGTCTTAATTTCTTTATGACCAGAATTTTATGGCATTCCATTTTCTTTTCAAATTCATTTTCTCTAATGAATCGAGACATTTTCAATGGTGATTAATGAAGTTGCTTGATTTTGGAGACAGAAGTTTGTCGTAGAATTCGTGAATTGCATTTTTTATATATCTTTAAATTGATGAAATTGGAGTTAGGTACTTAAAAATGTATATACATATGTACATACTAATAATGGTCATTTAGATAGCTTTATATTACTAACTTACAAAAAAAAAAAGTGCGCCTGGGCCACACTGGAGAAGTGAAACTTATGTTACGTACATATCTATTTTGTCTCATAACCAATATACATACATACATACATCTGTTTTCCCTTAAGGTTATATTTTTTGTCTTTTATCTATCAGATCCCTACCTCTACTCCTCCTCGTTCAATTATATTTATGTTATTCTGTTTTTATTTATCTTCATTTTTATCTTTATACTCTATCGATAACAAAACCGATAGTAACATAAAACAAAATGTCGATAACAAAACCGATAAAAATATCGATAACAAAATCGATAACTAATCGATAACAAAATCGATAACTAATCGTTAAGAACGTCGATAACAACATCGATAAATAATTCGAATAAATTATCGATAACAAATTCGATAAAAATATCCACATAAATATCGATAAAAAATATGGATAACAAAATCAATAAAATTAATAATAATAATAGATTGGCGCTTACATATACGTTAGTGATTGGCCGAGCTTCTCCTCCGATTTGTGGCGTGCGCCTTGATGTTGTCACACAAAGAGGAGGGACCTACAGTTTTACGCCGATTCCGAACGGCGATTGTATTTTTATGAGAAGCTGTTTTTCATGGCAGAAATACACTCGGAGGTTTGCCATTGCCTGTCGAGGGACGACCGCTGTTAAAAAAAAAAAACCTTTTTTCTATTTTTTTTTTTTTTTTGCGATGTTGCTTTGACCAGGGCTTGAACCCAGGTGCTGTGGAGTGGAAGCGCGCACTGCTTACCACTACACCACAGCGGCCGAATCAATAAAATTATCGAGTACAAAATCGATGAAAATATTGATTATTATATCGCCGAAGTTTCGCCCAGCCCCTTCCTCCTCTAAGGGAAAGTGGGCAGAGGAGAAGCTCCGGTGGCGCGGTTACTGTGCGATTAGGGATGAAATCAGAGCCCCCTAGAACTCCAGAGTGTCCAGTCCTTAAGTCGGTTGTCATGAGTCTAATAGCTGTTCGCGCAGCAGCAGTTTTTCCCATCACGTCGACACGCCCTACGTTCAGCATTACGTTAAGTGCCAATGTGGAGGTGGTACGCAGGGCCCCACTAATACAAATTAAAGCAGCTTATTGCACGTACTCCAGCTGCTTACCTTAACCTTAATGAGTTGCACCAATGGACTTGACTACGGTCTCGTAGAGCCAATAGGCAACTTTTTGCGATCTCTTTCCGATAGCTCACCCACAGCAGTTTAAGGTCACGGATGCCTTCCTTGCCTTTTCCTCAATGTTTGGTCTGCACCACAGCATCCTGTCAAGTACTTGACGTTGTCAGACAGCTGTAAGCACAGTTCATAAAGCGTATACAGGTACTTATTTACCTTTAACCATAAGTGCAATATCGTCTGTGTCGGCAATAACCCGACAGCCATGTTTCTCCAGCTCCTCTAGTAGATCGTTCACCACTACAACCCAGAGTACCTATGGGTGGGAGGACCCCTCCCTGTGTGGTGTGCAGGGTGGTTTCATTTTTTCAATTGTGTATTTATGTCAGTGAATTCCATTAATATTATTGCACTTCACCAGATTATCCCATGATTGAATCGATTCCAGTGCCGCAGTTTACAAGTTGTCAGTAATCCTATGACCGAGAGTGAGATCAACCTATTGAGTTTATTTCCCATAAATTATTCTAAAAAAAAAAGCATACAAAACTACTTAGAAGAAAAAATTGTTCTTTACTTAGCAGCCAGGCATCCAAAAACAAACAAATATGTATTGGTCGCTGGTCCGCTGCAAGAACGACACAACTGATAATTCGAAAAAACCTTACCGCTGAGAAGTGGCACATCGCTCTAGTCCTTGTCTAATCCATGCCTAATTCTTACTAAATCTTGATGACTGCTTTACAAATTTTTAGTAGTAAGTATTAGAGACATTCGCCAATGTTCAGTAGTACTTAAGCGGTTTTTTTTTTGAGTTTTGAGTTGTGTCGTTATTGCAGAGGACCATCGTTTTTTTTTTTTAAGTAAAATCTATGAGACGAAAATAAATCGTCTCAGGAATATGTATAGCTAAAAAACTACATATTGCAGTCGGCATTGAAAATTAGCTTCCTAATGTACAAACATGTCAAGAGTGTCAAGACATTTGTATTTGCGGCTTACTAAATGGGTTTAGTGGCGGACGAAAATTTTAAAAATTATTGCGTTAATGCAAAAAAAGCGGAAAAATTTAAAAATAAATATTAAAATAGCTGCTAAAGTCTAATAGCTGCCTAGTAATAAAAATATCTTAGACTATTGTTTTCGTAGATAACCTCATGTATGTTTTTGTTGTAGTCTAACACAATGTGGCGTCACAAGAAGCGCCACGATATTATGTATGTATTGTGCAGAAAGTTGCTTAAGCGATTATCTTCTTTTATGGGGATTTAGTTTGAAATAACTTATCAACAGAGATTAGTGAAAAGTTATTTATATGTGTTTAGTTTTGGCAGTGCTTGCTTTTCAGAATTTTCTTTATTTTTCAGTGAATTTTTTATTTTTTTTTTGTTACAAGTACAATTGCAAAATCATAACTTCTCTAATAAGACTACAGTTTTCAATTGTCAGAATTGATGCAGCGACGCTTAAAAAAGTACTCATTTAATTATTCCCGCGAAAATTATTTCATATTTCCGTTTTACAGTAAAAAAACCTTCGCATCAAATCTTGTAATTTTGTCAAGGCAGCCTCGCATCATCAGCAACAATCATAAAGCATTCATTGCCAACGGGCAGCAGTGGCAACATAAAAGTTGTCGCCGATTTCTATATGTACGTCGCAGCCTCCTTTAAGTATTCAGATAATCGTACGAAATACATATGGTGTATGTACGCATATTTATGTAACATACATACATATTTATATAGTTCGGGCATATGGGGGGCTACATTCATAACATCAACGACCAACATCAAACCCAGTGGGAAAATGAGGAAGGCATCACCTTTTTCTACCAAGAAAAGATTAAAGATTACGATTGTGAGCGGGTAATTTGTAGCCGTTTAATTGCGAAAACCGAATTCTTACGTTCCTAAGCGATCGATGGAAGGCATGATGTGTAGAGTTTTGAGACCAAAAACAAACCAAAAAGTGTGAGAAAAAATTTAAGTATGGATATATCCAACGCATTCTCAACAGCCGCTGTAGGCGAGTGGAAGGTTCAAAGGCCGCGGCCGTGGACGTTATTTCTTTTATTATAGATTCTATTTAAATTGAACAAAATATTCGGTCAGAAAATTACAAAAAAAAAAATATTACATATATAGTTTTATAGAGCGTCGCTACTTTCCTGGGACATCTTCTTATTTGGCAACCATTTGTAGGTTTTCGTTGCCTTTTGCCTTTCTCCTGTGTGAATTGGTGCCGGTTGGTCATGCCGAGTGCAGACGGGTCCTTCTTCACTTGGTCCTTCCATTTTGTTTGTAGGCGTCCTGCTTTTTGTTGTCCATCTATGGATGCTGAATCGCAGGATATTTCCACATGTCAAAGCCAGCGAAATAGTTGTACTATAGTGCGCTTAACTATGTACCTGTATTTAAAAAACTCGTACAGTTTGTCATTCCATATTTTTCAGTAGCCTTCGCTAAAAATTTTGCGTAGGAACAGTTCCTCCGAAGGATCTCCCAAGCATTATAAAAGAAAGGGCAGCACGGAAGTATGTATAGCGTTATTTCGCCGAGAGAAGGCTATGCTCTTCAATCGCCTACCGAGCCCAAAGTAGCACCTTGTGTCAAGAGTTATTCTTCGCTTGATTTTCGGGCTGGCTTGGTTGGTGGTGTTTGTGCTGGATCCTAGGCAGACAAAGTTCACTTTTGGGTATAACGTTGCGGCTATATTCAGTCCAGACTCTTGCGTCCTCACTTGCCCATGCTGGGCAATGTGAGAAGCCCATGTGGGAGATGCGATAACCACTATGAGTGTATATTTTGTTCACGGAAGAAAGAGAGGGAGCTTGGGCGGGGCTACCTTCGACCTACTCGGTTGAAGGGCTTACTGAAGTCTGCAGCGTCTGTTCACCAGTTGGTCCGGCTGCCAGCGGCGGTCTGCCGGGGAGCAAGTGGGTCGCTATATGAACGAGTATCCGGTTAAAAAATTCATTCATCCCAGCACTGGGTTGCGCGATTGGCTTGTAACCCGCCTAAAATATGCAACCTAATCAATTCCCCCAAAATGAACAAATTCGCGCGAATATGCACCCGGAATTTCCGGACCCTCTATCAGGATGATGCCTCTAGCCAACTGCTGCATGTCTTAAAACCACCAGGCTGTCACCACCACCGTTCACGAAATCTAGTTCAAGGCGCCAGCATCTAATCATTAAAAACCTTACTTGAGCGTCCCCTAAGAAAGAACCAAATTGATCAGGTTGTGATAGACGGTAGATATGCTACGAACGTTTGGGACGTGCGCTCTATCAGAGAAGCCAACATCGACTCGGATCAATGCCTCATTGCAGCTTCGGCTCTGTGCTATAATAGGCGTCAGTCACAACGGACAGCCGAGAAATTTGGCAATCGACTCTCAATCCTGCTTAAACAAGCAACTGTAGGACTCCATCTACCACTTCTTTGTGCCAAAGTTGGAGAAACAGCTGGTCTAAAGAAAAGGGCCACGCAGCGGCTGCAGAAAAATACGCAGCAAACAAAGTGACCCTTTAACCAATGGCGACGACTGCGACAGTTGGCGATATCGGAGGGAAACAGAGGTAAGAAAGAGGCAGAAAGGCGTGAGTGGAAAAAGCTTGAGATGCTGTCAAGTAGAATTGCGGCTCGATAATTCCATCAGAAAATAAGTCAATAATCAAGTGGTTTCAAGACCGGGGCTAGCTCCGGCAAAGATGAAAATAGAAATCTGGTAACCCAAGTCCAGAGTACACTTGAGATGTGGAGGCAATACCTCTCAACGCCTCGACCCGAACCAATGTACAGGGACGAAGCGCACGACCCTCTGCTCGACCAAGATGAGACGAGAACAACAGCAAGGCGGCTTAAAAACAACAAAGTCCTCGTAGCCGACGGTATAGCGGCAGAGCTGTTTTAAGCACAGCGAAGGGCTGGTCGGGCGCATGTACCAGCTATTTTAAGCTGGTTGTGGCCTGATGAATGAATGCAGAGGTGGGTCTAGTGATAGACAAGGCCTAGACAAAGTACCGCCTGGCAAAACATAAACAATACGCTCATTTTGGATACATTTTGCTGTTGCCAGTTATAACTTTGAAGTAGTGAATGACTTCCTAGGACATACTGATACATTCCTGGGTACATGACCATTTCCGACTGGGAAAAGGAAGCATACTTGCATACATATTTACGCATGTATTTAAATTGCAACAAGAACACCTCCGGCATACGGCAGACGTCGGCCGATCAGCATGCGCGCGTTGGTGGCAAACGGGAAGCAACAGCCTCGCCGGTGACAGTTCAGCTGTTGGTTGCAATCATTTTTCATGTTTTCATTATTTTTTTTGTTAATTTATTTTCACATACATATGTACTCGCAAGCATCGCGATGTGTTTACTAACACATACAAGCAAACTTATTTATTTGAACACAGTGCATATGCACATTCAGCCCACTTTTGCCGATTACACGCGAATATGTTAAGCCCTTATACAGACATTTGTTTAAAGTAATAGAGTTAAAGAAATATGTATACTAGCATTTGCAAAAAAAAAACTTACAAAGCACAAAACATATTAGTTTTTCACATTCGGATTCATTCATGTACATACATATGCACTGCATAAAAAATACGAGTCTGCAGCATAATGACGCTTTGAGGCAAAATTTTAATTAAGCGAAAATCAGCGAAAGAAAAATGCGAATGCCTACATATATAATAAGAAATAAAACAGCTGCTCCGGCGGCTGGAAAACATACTTTTTTTTTGTATGCTTCATATAAATAGTTTCTAGTTTTTCTTTTCGCAATGCCACAACAGCGCAATAGTTGCTTATAGAAAAATCTATGTATGTTCGCATCAAAACTGACAGTTTGTTCATCAAGCGACAGCCACCAATAGCAGTCAGTCAGTCAGTCAGTCAGTTTGTCCGTCAATCAGTTTATGTAGATGTGTTGGCGATATAAGCGTGCATTTCAATCTCGCGCAATAGACCACACGCGAGTGAATGCGCCCGTACAAATGTTGTCATTGTTGAAGAATTAAAAATCTTTTTATGTGTATTTGTACATACATACGCTTGTGAACAGCTGATCGAGTGAAGTTACATATTGACCAGTTTTGGCTATATTTCAATAATTCAACAAACATTAATAATTATCTATACACCCAAAAATTTTGAAATTTTTATTCAGAATTTTTAGAAAAATTTTAGGTATGTAACAGCCAATTTAACAAAAGCAATTTAAGTGAAAAATGATTAAATATTTTTTTTTTTAATTTTACATGATTATTGACTGAAAATAACATATTATTTTCCATTTAAATTGCTGCTGAAACTGGCTGTAACTTTCAAAGACGCTAGAAAATTGCACCGATTTTTTATAATTTTTTTCTTCCATATAAAGGTCATTGTCGAGCATACTTTATATAGAAGAAAATACACAACACCGTCAGAAAAAAAATTAAAAACAAACGCAAATTCCTACCGTTTTGAAATTTTGCACTTTAACCTACTAAAATTTTATGAGCTATAAAGCTGCGTACCTAGAAATTTTCTAAAAACTATAAATAAATAATTTAAAATACTTGGGTGTAGTAGCAGCATTACCAATTTTGATACGTTTTTTGGTAGGGGATAAAATAAGTGAGTGGCAACACTGTGTAGTAGCTAAAGTTTTAATGTTTTTGAACGAGGTTTGAAATGTGGATTTATGTGTTACGGGTTATATAATGCGCTTGAATTTTATAAAGAAAAAAAATACAAACATTAAATAGCAAAACCGGTCAAAATGACGCTTAACTTAAAAAAATAATGCATATATTATTAATTGAATTGGGTTTATTTCTTATTTATTTTGCCAAAAAAATATGATATATTTTACGCGTCTCTCTTGCATTAAGAGTTAAAGACCTACAATTTTTTTCAATGACCTGTGTTGGTAGTATTTATACTGGGATCCATGATCTATGAACTATACATGGGTCTATTTATACATAAGAGATATGTTTTACTTATTTATGACCTATCATCTGTGTTCCATGATCTCTCAAATAAATGCGACCTATGATTTACAATGCACAGGGCCGGCTTTAGGAGCAATGACGCCCGGGGCGTAAATGGTACGAAGCGCCCTTTGATAATAATGTTTATTACCTCGGCTTCTTTTTCATATACAATAAAATTGCAGAAATAGTCGAAATGAAAAATTCCAATTTTTGCTATAATCAAAATTTTCTAATATCAATTAAAATAAGTTTACTTTGCGTGCTTTAACTTGAGTAAATCTTTCGTTATTGTTGGACAAGTCAATCTGAGTAGCAATCTCCTTTTCAATAGATAAGATAGCTAAAGCGTTTAATCTTTCTTGGGATATAGTAGATTCTAACTACATTTTGATGAGCTTCGACTTCGCTCGCAGCTGACATTAGTCAACCCCATAGGTTTTTATGATTTTTTAACTGCTTAAACGTTTCCTTGGCAGCAGCCAAGGCAGTGTAAACTAGAACCACGGAAAAATCAGTTCTAGATTAATCTTCTGGTATGAAAATTTGCAGACTTATCTTGACTTTCGTCGGCGGAATGCCTATAATGACACCAAGGCCATCCGTTGGACTTGTGCTCCATGTGAACCATGTGCTCTTTCTTAATTTTTTATATAGCTGTCTGTAAGGCAGCCTTTTAACTTGACTGCTTAAGATAGTTTCTTGCAGGAAGCGAGTGGGTTCTGTGGGATTTTTCTGATGTTTTTTGTTGCTGAAGTGACAGTACTTGACCAAATATAAGTCTGGGTCGTTGCGATTGCGTAGATCCAACTGTCATTGGAAGGAACATTTCTGTGTTTTTAGACTTAAGCAGGAATCATATCAGGGTACATTTTTGATTAGATTTCAGATATTGTGGCTTAAATTTTCATGTATTATGTACTTCAACACCAAGTAAAATTCACCCACATTTGACCTACATACAAATGGCAATTAATTTCCTATGCTCTGTTATCTAATTTTGTGTACGTATTTAATTCTCCCACTCAATGCAATTTAAAGATACCGACACTATTTAAGATGCTAAGTGTGAACCACATGTTACCAGTGGGTGTGGCAAGTGACGAAGTCGTATGCCATTTCCTGCCAGCTACATACAAATGCACAACGCGCCTTTGCACGCTACACAACGAGTAGAGCTGTTCGTGCTGTAACTGATGTAAGTAGTAATGTAGATAGATACTAAGTACAAGCAGTGATAAAACTTTAACTTATCTCCATGTTAAGTGTAAATTTTGTGGCAACCCCAATAGTAGATAACAACAAAAATAACAGAAAAATAAGTAACAGCATAACTAAACCACAACTAGCTCAGCGCTAATTCGTTACTACCATTAGTGTCGAAGTTGCTTTTACTTTCATTTCCTTCTTCTCGCAATCGAAGTGCAACTCGTAAAATTACTAATTAAAAGTGGCCAACTAATTATGGATATCAACGATGTTGCTACTTACACACTTACTGAGACTGGTTTTGCTAAATAAGTGGGATAGATTTCATAGCGAGATGCTTTTTGGAGTTAGGAAGTATTTTTGGTGAATAGTGTTCACTACCTAAATGTAGTAAAAACTATGGAACTGAGTAAAATACACTTAAAGCCTACAGTGCTGTCACCACCGTTCATATATTTGCTTATTTCTTAGATAGCTCCAGGAAATTAATTCGTTAATGAAATTCTATATCACTGATCTTAAAAGTGCATATATGTATGAGCAAATCTCACGAGTTGTTTTTTAGTGTCACTCCCTTCTCTCACCAGAAAAAAGCTAAGTTCAATTAAAAGTTAATCAATAATTTAAACAGTTACTTAGGCGATAAGGTACCGAAATGACTATCTTTTCATTGTCATTCGAAAAATTTATATATATATATATGTTTTTCAATAACTTACGAAGTTTTCAGATAGAATGCTCATATTAGAGGTAATGCAAGTTGGCACCAAGTGCAACATAACTGTGAAGTTTCAAATGTGTGCCGTCAAATAAAAAAAAAAATAAAAAATAATGGCAGCATGCAGAATGTCTGTCGTACCTGTTTTGTAATTGTAAAGTTAACGATTTTTTTTTTATTTTAAAGGGTAAAATATGTTAACACTCAATGGTGAAAATGTTCTTTGGTGCTAAAATAAACCAATCCAGAGTGCTCCACCAAGGGAAAAAGAATTATATTGAATATAAGATGACGATGATTTGCGAGTCAAAAATTCCAATTTTAAAATTTTTATTGACACACTCGAAATGTATTCTAAAATTATTATATAGTACATGAAGAAATTAATATACGTTAAATATTCCATAGCAATATTTAATTACTTTTAAATAATATGCATAATGATCTCACCCCCTCGGACTGTTCTATATCGAAAAGATTAAAACTTTTTTTTTTTAATCAAAAAATATCTAGAGGTCGCTCAAAGCGCTCAAAGTTTTCCATATATTTTATACTAGTTCAAAATTCGCCAGATGAGATCTAGTTCGTTCTGCATCCCTTTTCCTATAGTTTCGAGCCAGTTCTAAATTTTTTCATTTTAGATATAGTATCTAGATTTCTAAAAATAATTTTTTCTTTTTAAAGTACCACATCTCGTTGCTTTTGAACTGATGGCGATCTAGTTACCATGGGACTGGTTCATTTTTGGCGATATAGATCTAGTACGGAACTACAAATTTGGTTCACTAAGTCTGGGACACATCTCGTCTTATTGTAACTTTACGCCCAAAAAAAGGGTATTTATCTACCAAGAATAAAAAAAAATGTAAGCCATTCCGTCTTGTTTCACAAATGCTTCGTTTTAAAAAAATAATTATTAAAATCGGTTTAGTACTTTGAGAAATAAGTCATTACAAACAGATTTCATATGATAAATTTTATATATGTAATAGTATAGAATTGATAGAATACAATAGATGGGAAATACAACTTTTTGGGGTAAAGGTATAGAATTCTTTAAAGTCAATATTTTTCGATCGGAAAACTATGGTCAAGAGACATACATTTTCTGCGTTTTTTGGCTGACCTCTAAAATCTGTAGCTACTAAATGTGAAAAAAATGGTTAAATAAACAATACGGTATTATTCTTAGGAATTTCCTGAAGAGAGACTCAGTTTTCCGATCGAAAAGTATTGATTTGCAAGAATTCTTAATCATTTCTGCGAAATGTTGGAACACTTTGAGCACTTAGAGTGACTTGTGAATATATTTTGATTTCAAAGTAAAAATTGGGGTATATATTTTAGGTATAGAACACTCATAGGGGTTAGGGCTTAAAAATCCGTGCTTTTCTTTTTCACATGCATTTTTGGACCATCCTGAAGTACGCTTTATTTTGGATCGAATAGAATCTGCGTCACCATATCAAGCTTTACAGAAGATTGTAATTACTGTTCGGTACGATTCGAACGTCATCCAGGGGAATGGATAACATTGGCGTGAATGAACATAGTGACACTTGGTTTTTATAGTATATATTAACCCTTTCAGTACAAGCGTTCATATATTGGGCAAACTTTTTTTTGTGCTTAAATTGGCAAGATAAAGTAAATATAGCCTTATGGCTGTCAATAGAAAGAGGTTTAAGAAGGCTGACACACGAAGTATTTTTGTGGAAAGTTGCCACCTGTTTGAAAATTGCAGTATAAGTAAATTGCCATGATGATGTAAATATTGCAATATGGCTGTCAATGGAAAGAGGCGTACACCCGAAATATTTTTGTGGAAGGTTGCCACCTGTTTGACAATTTTAATTTCGCTTAGTTGATAAAATAAATTGAAAACGAGAAATATGGGTATCAAACTGAAGAGGTTTAGGAAATTTTACTGCCAAAAATATTTTTGAATAGGGTTGCCACCTGTTTGAAAATATTTGTATTTTAATAAAATGGGTAAAATAAATGAAAAATTACAATATGGGTATCAAACAATACAAAAATACTTTTAAGGCGCAGTGCCGCACGCCGGGTATTCGCTTGTTTGAAATAATAATTGTGAGCGTATGTCATATTAGGTTGCCAACAAGGATTTTTTAAGCCGCCTTCATCTGATATTTTTCTTCTGTTTTTTTATTATGTTTTTCTCAGGTGTATCAGTCGTTTTTTTTTTTAATATTTTTCTTTGCATTTCATAATTTGTATTTCAAATCTATTAGTAAAAACACTCGGTATAAATTTTAATATGTACGGTCATTGGCAACCTTTTTTAAAAATTTCTCGATCATAGAGTTTTTGAACACCTTTTTTGATAATATGTTGTAAATTCTTTATTCATTTAAATTTTTTACTGTACGACTTTTGAATAAGTAGCTACATTTAAAAAAGATTTTCTAATATAACTTTTTCAAACACTTTCCATTTGGTACCCATCTTGGTATATTTAATTTAATTTTTATAATTTCAGTGCTAATGGAAAGTATTTCTAAATCAAAGATTTCTGCAGCATCTTTCGTTTGGTACCCATATTGTAATATATTATTTATCTTATCAACCTAATTGAATTAAATTTTTTAAACAGCTGCCAATCCTCCCTAGAAATATTTGCGGTAGTAAACTTTATCTAACCTCTTTCTTTTGACACTCATATTGTAATCATTAATTTATCTTTTATTTTTTGACGCAAAGAAAATATGAAATGAGCCAATTCACTTACGTATTTTAGCTAGACTAACGAACAGTAATTAATTTTTTTATTAAATTTCTTAACAAGTGGCAACTCTATTAACATTGTTGCGAGTATTCGAATAAACTAGATATTTAGGAATTTGACGCCAAACTGTAAAGTGGCTTAGCAGCCTGCATTAACACACATACATACATGCTGACAAACATAGACCAAGATATGTACATATGTATGTAGATGTATTGTCCGAAGATTTCTGCTTTCCTGAATATTTTCCTAACCGCAACTTTTGTGGTAACTTGCCACTTACAATGCCGCTAAATCGCTAGGCAATGTGGCTTGACAAATGACTAACCAGGGAAGGGATTAAGGGGGGGGTATTAACAACAGCTAAACAAGGGTGGCTAATTGCAGATATAGCAGATCTATACAGGCGTTTGTATGTATGTAACTACATATATTGTACATGAGCATGTATTTGTGTTTGCAGCTTTCATTAAGTGCTTGTGTCGGCCATCATTTGGTCACATTAAATTTTGTGGTCAAAATTTGTGGTGATATCGCATGCTTGGCTAATAGGCAATCAGCCGCTTGTGGCTTAAATAATATAAGTGATACATTCATATGTACATATATAGAAATACGCAAACAGTGCATAAAATATGTTAATGGAATTTTAGCTGAAACATTTGACAAAAAAAAAAATTTAAATTTAGGTTAATGGTTTCGTTGGTTTTTGATGATGATTTTGAATTCAAGAATGCTCTGCAAAATTTATGAGCACAAAACTGTTGCATATTTATTTAAATTCCATATTGTAAAATGTACCTAACTATGTATTGCTCGACATACTATTTGTGTGTCCAATGCAAAATAAGTAAAACTAAAAATTCCATAAAGAGAAGCAAGAAGCTCAACATGTCAGCAACAATTCTACTTTTGAATAAACAGTAATAGATACATTTCTAAAGGCTGCTTGCTCGTCAAGTATATATGTATGTATGTATGTATATGGCATGGTGTGGATCTCATTCAAGTAAAGGGTGTATGTATGTATGTATGTAGTACATCCGTATAAGAAACTTGCACACTTCTGTATTTACAGTTGTGCTTATGTATATATGCACATATTTTATGAACAGGTGAATGGCACTCATGCATTCAAATAGAATACTTTTGAAATAGCAAACAAAAAAATGTAAATAAAATAGGAGTAAAGTTGAAACTTCTATAAAATTATGCCTAGCATAAAAACAGAATAATAAAAAATACGGAGACATGAATATTTGTATACACTGCTGTAACAGCAGAGTAGATTTATATATCAGAGTAAATGCATATGCATGTATAGCCACTTGTAAGCGCATACATTCAACGCTGTACCTCCGTTTTGTGTCACAATTTCAAGGGAATGTAGAAGGATATATGCGGCAGTGAATTAAATAGAAACAAGCATTCTGTAACTCAAATGTGTCCCATTTCAAGGTGTACACTTTCATAATAGATATGAATGACTGCAGCAAAGAAAAAAATATATGTATATAGTATATACATACGGTGACCATTCGTCCCGATTTTGGCGGGACAGTACCGATTTTAAGAAAATTGTCCCGCTGCATATTTTTTTAAAAGTCGGGACGTATAAGTGTCTTGATTTTTCTTATTTGTACCGATTAAGTCCCGGTTTTCAGTGTTTTCTTTATTAATTTAATAAGAGCATCCCTGTCCTCTGGCCCAAAAATAATTTTTCGTACAAACGTGGCAGCACTGTCGTTATCACAAAGAACATAGAATAGAAGGGAGCCATAAACATAGCCAACATCCTTATTTTCGATGATCTTTGGTTATGTTTTATTCTGTCAAACTGGTACTCTCGCTATATTGGAGCCTATCATTCTTCTGTAATGTTTTTTTTTGGAAAAAGAGGTTATCACTTCGTCAGAATATTTTTTTATGTATGCTACTACATAATTTTGGACATCCTTAACAGATTTCTATAATTATTATTTTTTTTTAATGAAAGGCGATACTTCAAGAAGGGCACCATACTAATTTGTAGGTCCGATCATTGGATCATTAAAAAATTACGGTTATCTTAATTTTTTATGTTAGAATTGAATTTGATTTTTTTTTGCTTAAAAATAACTTGTATAATTATTTGTTCAGTTTTTTGAATGAAAAGATTCACACTTGAATTTAGTGAAATTATAAAAAAAAATTACTAATTCCCTCAAATAAAAATCGTGGATATGAAAAAAACATATATGTTGTAGATACAATGGCGAAAATATAAAGACATTTTACCATTCTTTGGCGATTATTTAATGTTTATTATTCTTTAATGAAAGTTAGTTCGTAATCTAACAAAGACATTGTATGTCAAAGTTTCAATTTTTGCACAAAAATTAGCAAAATTCGACAAAAATTTATCAAAAGTTTGAGCTCTTTAGCTATATTTCTCAAAAACATTTTGAATAGGCAGTTTTGTAGCCTATTCAATTCAAAGTGCAAATTTTAAGTAGCTTGGACTTACCGTAGATTTTTTTAAATTTTTTTTTTTTTTTGTGGAAGATGTTGCTCATTTTCTCGTTACAAAAAACTTGTTGAACATACTTTGTTTAGAGGAATATGCGCGAACGAAAAATATCCGAAAATCAACGATTAGACCAGGCTACTTCAATTTTACACTTACTGCATACTCAAAAAATTCTAGAAAATCTGATTAGAATATTTAAAATTTTGATCAACATTTATTAAAATTTGTCGAGTTTTTGTAAATGGTTTACAAAGTTTGAAATTATGATTTACACTGCCGGCAAAAAGTATTGGCAGAGCAAATTTTCCACAGTATATGCATACATTTTTTCCAATATCTTTCCGCCAATTTTTTATAAAAATATGAAGTTGACAATTTGCATGAAAATTAGCTGAATTTTCGTGAGTTTTGCAAAAAGTTTAGGAATTATATTTTAATGGTTTTTGTAATAGAATGAACTAAATTGAAAAAAAATTGGAGGAAAAATATTAGAAAAAAATATTTCTGCACATCTTGCGAAAAATTTGCTGTGCCAATACTTTTTGCCGGCAGTGTATATGTTTTTTTTAGATAGTAAGTTATATTTTCGTAATAACATAAAAAAAAAAACATTTTTTAAACAAGGAAAAGTAGCGAAGACTTTCTAAAATGCCTTTTCGCTATTTACATTGCCGACATCGTACATATTTATTGTGTGCATACATTTTTGTAACAATTTTTCTCTTTGTTTTGTTTTATATAAAACTATATTAAAAGATGTTATGTCTTTTTATTCTAAAAGCAATATTGTAGGTTCGGATTCGATGCTTTCAAAATGCCCCGATTTTTGGCCACTGAAATCTGGTCACTGTAAATGATAAAAGAAAAAAACACGGCTGAAATGTGGCAGCTAAAGCCGCAATTGTGCAGAGAGCAAGCGCACAAACAAATGCTAAGTGAATGGAAAAAGTGTGACATGAATAATAAATCTGCATTTTTGTGAATATTCAAGCATGTTTATGAGTACTTTCTTGAGTGTTTTCTGGAGATTTAGACATTTCTTGCGCGCTAAAGCGTTGTAAAATATCGCCATCATGCATCCTGCATAAATATTTAAATATTTTTATTATTTTTTTTTAACATTTTCAAATCTTGCTCTGCCTGCGAGAGAACTTTCATATGTAAATATTCACTACAAAAATCATTTTCTATAGTTGAGTGCAATGGTTTGTGCATACGTTCGTATAACTGCGGCTTCTTAGTCATTCTGTATCCATAAATTACAAAAGTGTTGCTTTTGGAGCATATTCGTTTAAGATAGAAAACAAAAGACTATAACGCCGCACATTGGGAGATGCTCATACATTTTTTGGAAAAAATTAGAGGGAGTTGCCGTAGGGCTGCAAGTTTGCTTCATATGTATGTAACTTTTATGGAAATAAGTCAAGAAAAATATGAAAAATGGGCGCGATCAGTTTATTTTTAAGCAGAACTACCATAAAAACCTAACCTCAAACATACCATAAAAAGCGCTCCAACGGATATCTAACTTAGTATGTTCGACAATTTTGTATATCAAAAAAAAAAACACCGTCAACAAAAAAAATGCCAAAACCCAACGGCCTAAGTCCGAGCTACTTTTAAATTTAATGGCCTACAAAACTACATACCAACAATTTTCTATAGATGCAGTTAAAAAATTAGAAATTTGGATGAAATTTTCATAAGTTTTGCACAAAGTCGTCATATTTATACTCTGGTTTTTCTAAAAAAAAGTGAGAGCAAAAACAAATTTTTAATCGAAATCGGCTGAAATTTATTGTTTCCGCCCACAAGGGTGGAAGGCGTGACGACAAAACCATCTTCACCATTCCCATTCTTAAGAAAAATTAGAGAACATATGTATCAAGTGGCAGCGAAATCGGTCCACGTTAACTATTGTTTACAGTTCGCTCCATATAGTCGAAACTCTGTGCGACGCACAATAGGACTACAGCGACCAAAAGTAGTAAAAACGGGTTAGCAAATTCTGAAAAAGTAATTACGCAGCTACATAGCAAAAATATCCAGCTAATCCAAGCCAAAAATAATGTTTGATAATAATGCATATTTGGAATCATGAGACGAGCTTAAAATAGGAACAATGCGAAAAACTAAATTT
>NW_023462082.1:0-21184 GCF_013731165.1 Rhagoletis pomonella | reverse complement strand
GGGGGCACCTATTCGTGTACAAGGACGCAGTCCAGAAATACGTTGACCAACCACTGGACCCGACGACATACAGACGAGCGATTAACGATATTCCTAGGGAGTCGGTCACCATCTACCTCGACTCCCGACCTATGAATGCCGTGATCGGAGCCCAATCACCCCACCTGCAGAAGACCCGCGTACCCTGGCTCAGTTACGGTCTGGATATTGTAGCCGCCTTAACACCAGAAAGCAGGTCGAATTTTGACAGTAACTAGTACTCCTAGTATACATTAATATATTAATGCACATATGCATACAAACATACATTTTTAGTTTTTCTAATTTGATTTCCAAATGTTATAGTAGTTCCGTCTGATCTAGACTGTTGATACAGCACAAACAATACATACATATGTATGTATGGATGAGTTTGTATGAACAAAAGTACAGTATATGTACAGTATAAACATTTGAGTGCACATACATAAGTTTTTATAAAGTGTACACAGAAGTGCTCTTTTCACGAGATAATTCAATCACGTGATACATATTAGCATGTACATACATATGTATGTAAATATGTACATACAAAGTTAAATAAGTATATACGGTACAGAACCTACATATTTGTTCTAACGGCCTTATGCACATAAATTTACATACATATGCATATATTTACATACAAGCATATGTACATATGTATGTATGTAGGTGGAAAAATGTGCACCGTCATTATTTAATCGCATATTCGTTAGCTTAGCTAGTCTGATATGATAAGTGTTCTCATGCTTTCAAAAGCAATGTAAATTGTGGCAATCTTTGAATTTGTTGGCTTAGGTCATTGACTAAATAGTTTAGTAGAGATATGTATGTATGTTAATTACAAACGTTCACGGACTTTAGAGCATACATATATTGTATGCGTGTATGTAGTATGTATGGTCTTGATGCTGATTAGCGCTAAAAAGATTACGGATAACGCAATGGATTTACATACGAAAACTAGTACTAGTTTATACAAAGCTTTATGCGCATTAATATTATAATATAAATAAAATTCAAATAATGCAATATGTAATTATCAAACAAAGAATTGATATGCCTCAATGTTAGAGTTTTAACGATGTTGATGATACGTTTAGAAGCGAAAAAAAGACTAAATAAGTTTTATCGTGCTCAGAGCACCACAAGAGGAAGGGCAATTCGTATTGAGCGGCAAGTGTGGCAAACGCATGTTGAACTCCGAACAGGTGATCGCATGGACTCCTGTTACTAATATGTCGATCAATCTGCTTCTTTAGGAATTTAAGCAAAAACACTGATTGACCTGAAGGCCTTGGGACTGATATGTGAGATTTTAATAACCTTTGCGTATATTCTCACACAACGCAACTCAATAGAATAGACGCGACACCTTCTAAATCTTATTTAAAATGCACTCTATAGCGACTTTTTAACAATTAGCTAGTCTTTTGTTCTGAAATTTGCTGCAGTAAGGAAAAGAAAGCATAGGCAAGTTACATAGCTGAGCCCCGATCACCTGTATGCTGGGCAGTGACACAGCAGATGTTCTTGCATTCCTTGGCAGTTTTTTCCCATTTTCACAACTTGAGACTATATCCGGTATGTTTTACATAATAAATAGCAAAAACAAATATAAAATAAAAAAATGTTAATCAATAACTTTTTTCTTTTGAGCAAAAACCAAGACTAGGTTTCGCTTTTTTCATTTTTAAGGCAAATGTATGAGGCAAAGTTTCGCGAAATAATCAAATAAGTTCCCGAAAAATCCCGAAAAGCAAAACACAAAATGTTCCGTAAAAAATTGAACAGATCATTAAAAACTCCGTGCAAATCTTCAAGTCTTGAAAACCCCGAATTATCTAGAAGGGCTTCAGTCTATTATTGAGGCAAGAAATTAAAGCAAAAATAATCGGTAGATATTACGGGCCTACAAAAGTCCAGACTTTAAGGCCATACAAATTTTTTCGAGGTTGCACTGAATTCGAATCCAGTTCGAGATATTCAAGCCTAGACAAAAAACCAATTTTATTTCTCAGCATATATGCATTTTCATTGTGAAATTTAAAAGAAAAAATCGATGTGTAATTTTAAAAAATATAAGTTTTCGGCGTAAATTTGCAAATATATATCACAAAGTTCTCACTTCACCATAGAATATGGTAGTTAAAATTGGTCTGGCGAACCCCTTGATCTCAGTGGTGAACTCCCGCATCTCAGATCTTTTAATTAGTACTTGAAAAAATGTTAGTTAACATTTGCGCCTTTTCATTAAATTAACATTCTCTGCTAACATTCAACAAACAAAAATACTGCCTACTTTCAGGCTGAAATTTTTGCTACACTGACAGCATTAAATAAATTACAAATTTTAAATTATTTCCATTTAAATATTTGGCGCTTACGCTTTTGCTAATAGGCAGTTTCGCGAAACTAAGCGAAAAATTATTATTTTTTGTCTGAATTTAATATGGATGTTTGGTCGAGTTTCTCCTCCAAGTCTTACGCCACCTCTGAAGGGAAAATGGATTTTAAGAGCAGCTTTTTCTAGGCAAAAAAAATATTTTTCTATTTTCAGATGTTGCTCGAATCAGGCATCAACTCAAGTTCTACGGCATGGTAGTACGCACCTCTAAGCACTAGGTTACAGCGGCCGCTCAATTTAAAGTCAAATATGTAATTCATCACTTACCATGATATGAAACGGTGACAAACGATATCTGCACACAAGTCTCTGTACAACCAATTGGCTTTAGTGTACGCACAAATTGGCCATTATGAATGGTGTACACATTAACAGTGCCGTCCTAGAATGCAAGCATAAAAGAAAACATACGATTTCGTATCTCCATAATAAACAACTACATAATTGCAAATTTAGAGCGTACCAGCGATCCCGAAACCACCATATCTAATTCAGTGTAAATGGCTACACTTGAAATTGCATCGTCATGACCATACAGAGTGGTCAATGGTTTGGGCGAGAATACATTTTGCGTATTCAATTGTGTGACCGCCTGCAAATGCGCCTGACCTGTGAGTGCATGCATTGGAATGTTTGTGCTGGCCTGCGCGCTACCATACTGTTGACTCTGTATGCTCCAAACAATGCAAGTGCAATCACGTGAACCGGTCACTAAGTAGGAGCCGCAATTGTCCAACGCCAGGCAGGTGATAATGTCTAACGAAGAGGAGCAGAATATGCAAACAGTTAAATATTTACAAAAGCTTGAGAAGCGATCGATCGCTCATTGAACGACATTTATGCACACACCTAAATGCCGCGTCACTGATGCCACCGCCTTGCCTTTGTGCAAATTATATACACGCAGCGAATTATCCCAAATGCCACCCGCGTACAGCAGTTTGCCATCTGTGCTCACAGCGAATAATTGTGAGTGTGGATTTTGCGAGGGATGAAAGGGACCGAATATGCGTTTACGATTTCTACAGAAAAAAAGAGAGACGTTAGATTTAGGTGTAGCAAGGCAGCAATTAATAATAACACCCACTTCAAGTTCGTGGTTGTCGCATCGATTTCCAATAAAAATCCACGTTCTTTGTCGTACGACATCCATGAATTCGCACCAAGTATGCAAGATTTGGATATGCTGACGAGCACGTCAGGGCTGAGCTGTAGAAACGAACGTGGCGGACTACGCGGTGCGCTTAGGAAGACAATTGGATCTTTTGGTGTTGATAGCTCACAATAGTATTGCACAACCTTATCGAGAAATTGCGTCAAATCTGGTCGCTTCAACTCGGCGCGCACCAATTTCAACGCAGTCTCCTCCTGTGTCAAACGACGCGGATGTGGTTCACGCAATAATTGCGATGGCACTTGACCAAAGTTGTTGATCATACCCTCAACTGCCTCACGCTCGACCGGGTTGGTTATTTTATCCAGATCTACGGCACCTTCATAGGAGCAATAGTAGAAAACGTTGAGCGCTTCGACAGCTTTGGGCCCCTTTTGCTTGTAGCTGTGGGAAGAGGAAACAGCAGAAGTTATTACATAGTTGAAGGTACAGCAAACTCACCCAAAAATCAAGTCGATCCAATGATGCAGATTTTGACTAACATATTCCGATTCTAAAGCACGCCGGTGGATGGCAATAAACTCTTCGGGTGTGGTAGCCCAAGGCGGCAGTATGACATCGTCTACTTTCTCTTTTGTTATTTGTAAGTGACCCAAATCGAATCTGAAATTAAATTATTTGAGTAAAATCTTTCAAAAAAGGTGTTTCACAATTATAAACATGCCCCTTACTTATTCATATTTTTCAGAAATTCAGGAAAATAAAAGAATTCCGGTATCAGCTCCTTCACATCGTTCGGATTATCCATTAACAATTTCCATGTTTGTGGTATCGAATGAAATTGCCGATCCGCCACATCGAAACGACCGCTTTGTAGTTCAATGTGTAGCGAGGTAAATGGTTCGACGCGCAGCAAATAGTGCAAGACGCCACCTGAATTCGAATAATGTGTGCCATAATGGAATTTCGGTATGGCGCCAGAAGGATCTTCAAATGATTCATATTTGATGCGAACGCCAGCTTCGTTTTTGGGATTTATCTAAGGCGAAAGAAATTGTTTAAGAATTTCCAATACACACACACACACACATGAAAAAATGCCCCCCCAACTTACCACACCGACAGGCTTGGAGAGATCACGAAAGGATTTTGGATCAGTCAAGTCCAAAACATCACTGGTATAATCGGATAATATCCAGGGAAATACTGGATACTGACTGAGGTCGTTGTAGGAGCGACCTGTCAAGTAAAAGGAAATTTTTTTGTTTACGCAAATATGTATAAAAGAATTTGGCGCATAACATACCTGCAATTGTATTCAAGTACATAAGATATTCGAAATTTGAAATCTCGCGATTAACCCATTTCTGCGTGAGTCCTGAAGTGCGCAACAATTCTCCTGGCGAACGTCCAGAGCCATATAAGATGTTTGGCGGCTGCAGGCTTAGAATTTTTGTAAAAACTTTGTTGCGTGTCTGCGCGAAAAGTGTGTAGAGCAATTAAAATGTGCAGTGAAATTAAAAAATGCGCAACTCACCTTTGTGGTAAAATTTAAAAAATAGCTGGTTTGATCTATCAAAAATATTTCTAAAGCACTGCGCCGCAAATTGTATTTACGTAAATGTACCTCGCGTATCTTGCTGATGGGGAAGCTGAAAAAGACAAAAAAAATTTAAAAAAGTATATATGTATTTATTAATAAATATTCATCCTTTTTATATTATTAGTTTGTAGCACAACTCACCGAAAATCATGCTTGGAACCATCATCCGATGGCGGACTCAGGTCGATGAATGTAAAAAGCGTTTGATTAACCTCAATTTTACCCTTCACTTTGGTCATCAGCGTGATGAGTTCACAATCCTGTGAGATAACCGATTTCTCTAGTGGCACATCCTGTTGCGATTGCGCTTCAATCGACTGCCGTAGCTCTTCTTCGAGTTGTAAATTCTCATCGTCGGCCAAGAAGTCACGCACCACGGCATTCTTTATGGTCGAATCGAATTCCGAGATTTCTCTATAGAAAATATTTTTGTGTATTAATTGTATACATTTAAATATGAGTCTTTCTCATCCCTACCTTGGATCGTATGCATTTGTGGCATTATCGCGTAAATTCGCCGCATTCTCGTGCTTATTCGGATACAATTGCGGTTCGAGTTTTAGGCGCATGCGTGCAACATTCTCGTGATTTGCGAGCATCCAATATTCGTCATCTAAATTACTGCAAGTAGTTGTTGTGAGAATTTTTATTATGAATTTGTTTTTGTACTATTTATTTAAGTGTTTTGCATGTTACTAAATACCGCGTATAAAAGTATTTATGTTGTTGTTGTTGTAGCAGCATACAAATTCCCCAAAGACTTTTTGGGGAGTGTTGCTGGAGTGACAGTCCTTGGCCAGATATAAATCTGGGTCGTTCCGGTTACGTAGACCCGACTGTCGTCGGAACGAAAAAGTATTTATGTAGTTAGTTTCACCTAATGAAATACGGCGTACAAAAGTACTAAGAGACATTGGCTTCACTATCTACCGCATTGTAAAGTACTTAAAGCTTTTGACTTCACCAAATACTAGAAACTTAATAATTATGGCTTCTTGATTAAATATTAAATATGTACTCGCAATTAACTCAGTATAAAAACAATTTTATTAAAAATAAAGAATTTGCGGATTTTTGGCACTGCTTTGAGATTTTTGAGACTACTTCGGGATTCTCGGGATAGTTTCAGGATTTTCCAGACTAAGTAGATGCTTCGAGATTTTGAGGCCGGTTTGGCGTTTTTGGACTACTTCTCGATTTTCGGGACTACCTCGGGATTTTCGTGACTTCGTGATACTCGGGACAATTTCGGTATCTTCGGAAATACGTCCCTATTTTGGTGATTTTTTCGGGGCATACTAGAGATTTTGGGACTACTTCTCGATTTTCGGGACGGTTTGGGGATCACCTCGGTATTTTCAGGTTTCGCGAGATTCATTTACGATTTTCTTGACTACCTCGGAATTTTCGGGACTATTTCGGATTGTTGGGACTACTTCTCGATTGTCGGGACTGTTTCCAAAATTTTGGGAGTATTCTTTGGGATTCCATCTCGATTTTCGTGATTTTCGGGACTGCTCCTCGATTGTAGTGACCGGTTCGGGATTTTTCGGACTAATTATAGATTGGCGCTTATACTTGGGATTTTTCGGAATACATACAAATAACGGGATTTTCTGAACTAAAATTTATTTGTAATTTGAAGTGGAGTGAGTTAAGATAAATTGATTTGAGATGAGTTGAGTGAGGTCAATGTAAGGTATTTAGTGTTTAAGAATTTAGCCATTGACTAAATACCTTAGTACTTTATTGGGAGTATTTGCAATCTCTAAGGTATCTAATTACTTTAGATCAAGGTAATTAGCAACTGTTAAATTCTTTATTTATTTTTTTTTAATTTAGTATAAAGGAACTCCTAACCACAAATTTTTTTTTATTTTAGTATTTCGCAACTCCTAAATAGCCATTCCATTTCGCTGTGACAGTTCTGTTGTGCAGCATGCGGCAGATAATCCTAAGTAGTCCGGATAATACCTTATGTAAAGCTCCCCGGTATAAAGGAAGGCACCAACTGCAATATCTCAATCGCTCTCGAGGAAACCTGTTTCCTGTGCTATGTAGAGCTTAATCAGTCTCTCAAGAGTTTTCAATAGGAAAGGGGGAGGCTGAGTGGTTCGAAGTCCCTCAGAAATACGTTATCCTCACACTCCTTCAAGTTCCTGAGATTACCCCATTTCTAAGCAGCTCGCATAGCAGGGAGTAAGTCCGGCGAAGTTTCCACAAGAGCTAAGACGTTTTGTATTAGATAGCTCGTAAAGTGTATTTACCACCGCAATTAAGACTAGGTCTTAAGCTGCTCCAGGTCTTTTTTTTGCGTATTTTGAGGTAAATACATACTTGTCCCATCTACGCTTTGGTAGTTGTTGTGCCGAAAAGAATACATTTTACCAAAAGGGGCGTTATTCCAACTTCTAATAGGGATTTACCGATAGCCACCGGTGATCATTGATGGTACGAAAAACAAAAGGCTAGTGTTTTGATAGCATTAGTACAAATTTGTTTATCCAAAGATCTGCCTTTGTAGTAGACATATTGATAGTTTGATAGATTTTTGTGATTCAGCTGCTTAGCCCATGGCCTAAGAAAGTTCAGCGGCTTATCTGAGGGTAGCAGATGAATGTGACCAAGCTGCGACCACACAAACATATTTTGCGAGGCTATGAGTCTTGCGACCGCCAGTTTGCCTCTTAAAGTTACTTCCACTTAGAACTCCTATGCTTTCGTTACTATAGTCCATACATAGTCTGGAGTCTGCACATAGATAAATGGCCTAGATCTCCATTTGAAGGAAGCTGGTGTATTTCCCTAGAAGATCAGCGAACTTGGTAACTTAATATAGCCATAAGTCCAATTAATTGTTTATCAAAATTTTTTTATTAACGATGAAAGTTTTCAACAAAGACAATGAGTATTTCTAGTTTATTTACAAATGGATGTCCCCTGTTGAATTGCCTTGTTCCGCCCATATTTGGCGCGCACAGCGCTCCTCATTCAATCGGCAAGGCAATCGCAACTCAACAATTAGCTGACATTTGGACAAGAGGGTGTCGGTACGTTGGTAATCAATAGGTCAATGGTCAATAATCCGGCCTGTTTCCTTCCGTGTGGCTTAGACAACAATTGGAGCAGCGAAGGACTTGGCAACAACTGGTGCTGGTGCGGCTACAATGGGGGCAGCAACAGACTTGGCAGCGACGACGGGTGCAACAGCAGCCACCGGCACATCCTTCTGTACGACAGCATTGAAACCGTTGATGGAATCAGCGTAGTAGTTGACAATACGACGGGAACCATCGGGTTCGATGAGCGAGTATGAGCCGCGTACGATATCACCATCGCGTGTCTCCTCTTGGGTCTTTGAGTCACCGGTCAGAGTATCCTGCACGTTGTAGGCGTAACTGTACTGTGGGTGTGGGTCAACAATATCTGAAGCGACAGCTAGTGGTGCAGGAGCGGCGGCGGCAACTAATGGAGCAGGAGCGGCAGCGAGCGGTGCGGCAACTGGAGCAGCAAAAGCGCGGGGAGCAAGAAGTGGTGCTGGCGCAGCGGCGAATGTCCTGGCAACAACTGGTTTCACAATGGGTGCAGGAGCAGCGGCAGCAACCAAAGGTGCTGGAGCAGCGGCATAACGAGCGTAGAAGGGGGCGGCGGCATAGGCAGCTGGTGCGGCGGCGTAGGCAAATGGTGAAGCAGGTCCGGCAGCATATGCGAGGGGCGCGGGACCAGCAACAATACCAGCATTGGCGGAGAGTGCCAAAGTGGACAGAACAGCGGCAAACTAAAAGTTTGAAAAGAAGAAAGATATTTTTTAAAATCGTTTTTAACTTTGAAAGAACGGACACGCGGACTGCGAATACGACTGGCGGGGCGAATGGCAGAGCTTTGAGCGCGCTTTGGCTGCGTTGGTAATCCAAGAATCCTTTGCTTTGGCGGCGCTTCTGCTTTTCGCTCCAACAGACGTAATCCAAGTGCCCGTTGCCTGTGGTGTGTGCGATATGCGATCGAGGATGCAATGATCGCCACATCCATTAATTGTAGTACTTACAACAAATGGACTCATTGTGTGCTTAAGCTGATTAGATTCTCACTGTCGGTTGATTAAAATAAAACTGACATACTTTTTCCAAAATCGCGACGCTTTTTATACCCAAAAAATTGAGCGACTCGAGCGTGCGCTGATACCACGACTAGAAGACTCGAAGCAGAGCAGAAAGACGGTTTCCAAAAAATTTGAATATTTGCTCTGTGCTGTACTACTTGACGACGCCGCAATTACCACCCCACCCCCACCTCGAACGATACCACCATTTCAGGTGTTGCGGATCGCATAAAATTGTGCTCTCGAAATTTTGTTGTTTTTCAATTTTGTAGATTTTTTATTTTAATTTGTGTTTTTTTTTTAACCATTCGTCGTGAGCAACTCATATGAGTGTATGACCTCTTCACTTCGAGCGATTCGAGTGACACTTTGCACACGAAGGGCGGTTGGTGTTAATTCAAGAAGCTAAACACGAAACCAGCCAACAACCAATGGCCAATCAACCAAAAGTATACATTTTGAAATTCTACTAGCAAATGCTGGGCACGTAAATCGGGTAAAACCGCTGCAACGCTAGCGCGCAGGCAAGTAGGTACATATGTATGTACCTTAGGGTGGTTCAAAAATACATGTGAAAAAGTAAAGTCCGAATTTTAATGCGCTCACCCTCTAGGATTCTGCTATACCTAAAAAAATATACCCCTGTTTTTTGTTTTACTTTGAAATCAAAAAATATTTAGAGGTCGCTCAAAGTTTTCCATGTATTTTATATGGGAAAAAACAACTTTTCGTAGAAGTGATATAGAGTTCCTAAAAATCGATATTTCCGATCGGAAAACTCTGTTTCTCTGCAGCATATTCCCAATAATAATACTCAATTGTTTATTTAACCATTTTTTCATATTAACTATAATTTATAGGTCCACCAAAAACCCCCAAAAATCCCGAAAAATGCAAAGGGGGGACCAATAAACGATCTTTAGTATTAAAAAAGGTTACAAATAAACAATTGGTTATTACTTTTGAAAGTCTCCTGCAGAGAACCTAATTTTTCCGATCGAAAAATATTGATTTTCAAGAATTTTGTATCATTTCAACGAAAAATTTTTTTTTTCTCCCCCTTATAAAATACATGGAAAATTTTGAGCGCTTTGAGCGACCTCTAAATATTTTTTGATTGCAAAATAACAAAAAGAGTATAAATTTTTCGATATAGAACAATCCTAGGCGTTGAGCGCATTAAAATTCCAGCTTTACTCTTTTTGGACCACCCTAATGTAAATACTACTATTGCCCACTGCTGTGTGGGTGTATGCGAATTACGACGCTATCAACAAGCTAATAAGTAAGCGTGTTGCACTCCCGCACGTGGCTGACAAGCAAGCTACTCGAATCCAAAGACCTCTGCGGTAGCAGCGAGTGGCAGCACGCTCCATGGTGGTGACGTGGCAAATCGAATCTAATTATTGATATCGGCCGCGAAAGCGCCAACCAACGCATATCTCGATAATTGCAATTCGATGCATGTCAACCCGAAATTGAGAGTTTTCTCATTTGTTTTTTTTTTTTTTTTGTTGGAAATGTATGTTGTACGTACGCTGCTAAATATAAAATTCACATACTTACTGTTAATCTGCATAAATAAATAACCTCTACCTATGGTATTCAGTGAGTGCTAGGAAATGCACAAAGTTAATAAAATCAAAAAATAAAAAAATAGATCGCATTGATTATAAAATAATTTCATTCAAGTGCTACGAATTTTTGAGTTTCATTTAAGCAATGGAATTAATTTGTTTTTTTTTTTATTTGTTTGATTAGGTTTTATTTTTAACGTAAATTGGAAAGCTCTACGCCGAGTTGCATACTAAAGTCGTCGCAGAAAACATGTCGAGCATAGGAAATCCACAAGCGAAAAATAATAACGCAACTTGAAGGTATTCAAAAAAAAAAAAAAATAACGAAAAATAAAAGAAGAACGAGTACTTGAAAGAATTCAGCAGACTTCATTTGGTGTTGTAGAGCTCGTTTAAGACAATAAGGAAGAATTTACTTGTGAATCGCTAAATAGCCTTAAATTTGCAAGCATTTTTGTGCAATCAAAGGGTGGGCCATATAGTGGTTTCGTTTTAAAAATTTAAAGGAAATAAAAAAATACTTTTTTTGCTATATGCTACGTACAGTTGGGCCGAATAGAGTACACGGTAATTTTTTGTTAAATATTTATTTGCAAGGTTTTTAAAGTTAAATTTTTTGTTATTTTTTCATAAAAATATGGTTTATGCTTTAATCAAAACCATACAAATCAAACTATCAAACCTTATGCAGAGCTTAGAAAAATTAGAAAAGAAAATGTCATTAAAATTAAAATTTTTTAATCTTATCTGATTTTTTGGTGTATCCAGTTTGGTAGCCCATTAAATTTTAGTATAACAAAACGCAAATTTAGTTTTAATCACAGCAAAAGGATGGTGGCCACGAAACCCATATAAACTATGAATATCCTATCAATGATGACGAAATCTAGGTGACGATAGCTGATTATTTGGAAATTAAAATAGCAAAAAATGTGACTCAAAAATAATCAAAAAATATTGCGCCTAGGATGCCACACCACTGAAGTGAAACTTCTCTAAATTTTTACCTCCTTCGCAGCACACCTACATAGCAACAGAGAAATGCGTTACTTATCGATTTTGACATCTACCGGATTTACGAATATATCGAAGCTTGAAAAGCTAGGTATTCGTCTCTCAACGCATCGCTGCCAAAACCTCAAAGGCAACGAAGGCCGAAGTTGGGCGGCCCATGACTGGTTGCGGTGCAAGGAATGCCTGGTCTGAGCCTTCTCTAGTCAATTGATCAGATGTCTCATTAACAGTAAGTTCGTTGTGTTTTCCCACATACAAAATTTAGTCGAGATTTGCATTGCCGAAATAGCTTGGAAGTAGTTAGATGGCTGGTCAATACCTTGAGCGCAGCTTAATTGTCACTAAGGAAAACTATAAACTCCGACTTCTCCATCTAGTTTCCTCAACGTAGTCCATGGTCTTGAGGATTGCAAATCACCCGGCTTGAAATACCGAGGCATGTTTGCCAAGAGAGAAATGAAGATTGTTCCCGTTACTTTAAATATAGACTCCAGATCCTTATCCTGCGTCAGTTTTGGAGCCATGAGTAAAGACTCTACAACATGTAAAGCCGGGCTTGCTAATGGCCTCAGGAAACTCAATATTGTAGTAGCTCTTCAGCAAAGAAAACGGTGGCGTACTATCCAGTGCAGGGACCGAACATAACAAATATTGATAAAAACTGTCATTGAAAAACTAACTATGAAGGAAATGTTCTACAACTAAGTGACACATACCAATCGATTTCTTTTTTACCGAGAAGCAAATTTGAAAATAAATTTTTATGTGTGTTTTATGCAAAATTATTAAAAAAAAAAAAATGATTTTGGTTTTTTTTTAATAAATGTAAAATAAAAATTATTTTTGATTTTTATCTAAATAATCTGTTATTTTGATTTTTATATTATATGTCTTAGACATCAGTTATCGAATACACTTATTTCTAAAAGTCATCAATAAAAATCAGTCAGTGACTTTTACTTTTAAAAGTCGTCAGTATAAATCAGTCACCGACTTTTATTTTGTAAGCCATACCTACAAAAGTCATTATCATTTTTCGCAGTTAAGAAAGTGTTGGAGAACAAAAGTTTACTACAACTTATACAAATGACTTTTTTAAGTATGATTTTAAAAATAAAAGTCAATCACTGATTTATATTGATGACTTTTAAAAGTAAAAGTCACCGACTGATTTTTATGTATGACTTTTATAAATAAAAGTCTTCAATAACTGTTATATAAGACATTTAATTTAAAAATAAAAAATAACTGTTATTTGCAGATTATTTAGATAAAAATCAAAAATAATTTTTATTTTGGATTTATAAAATAAAAATCAGAAATAACTGTTACTTAAGGAGTAATTAAATAAAAGAAAGTAAATAACGGTTTAATAGCGATTTTTTTATAAAGGTCTATTTTATTTCTTTTTTTTTTAATTAATTGTTTTTCTTTTTTAGATTTAATTTTTTTTATAATTTTTATATTTTATTGTTTCAAAAAGAAAAAAAATTTATTTCACTTAATTTTTAGAAACTTATTTTATTTATTGTTTCCTTTTTTACGTAATTTTTTTAAGTTATTTTTTATAGTTTTTAGTTTTTATAAAAACAAGCATATTTTTATTTGATTAAATTTTTAGAAAACTTATTGCTAAAAGACAAACAGAATAACGCTAAGACCTCCTCACTAGCAAATCTTGCAACTTGTCTTTCGAAAGACAGAAAAGAGCTTTCAAGACATTTGTCAGAATTGCCCTGTAAAACAACAACGGAAGCGAGTTGAGCTTCGTTTCGTTGTTGAGAGCAAGTTTGACGGAATCTTAAGCTATTTGGGATTTACTAGATATGTATTTATGTATGTACTATTCAAAACATGAATTCAATTGTGAGCATAAAATCATGAGCAATAAAATTATATGTTTTGTATTTATTGATTTTTGATTAATTTTTTGACAATTAAAAAAAGACTAATGGCTTACAGCAGTTTATATTGCAGATTTAAGAAAATTTGCAAAAAAGTAAGTTTCAAAATCTCTCAATTAAACTAACCAAGCAGCGGAACAAAAGTTTCAAAATTAAATCACTTAAGCGGCGAAATAATCACAACTAAATTTGGAGTGAATTCGGTACAAAAATTTCCTTTTAATTACCACTTAAAATGTACTTTGCGTTATCTCAACAATAAACCACGCTTTGAACGCATAAGTGGAAACATACGCATGCGCGCAAAAAAAAAAAATCCCAAAAACCAAGACAAAAAAAAGCCAACATTCCCGATGCCAGCAGCTTTGTTGTTTTATTTTTTTTTGCATAAATGTTACGTTTAGGCCATGTTATTGTGCGTGACAATTTTAACTAAACCAACGACCTTGTGTTGTATTGGCCAAATACCAAAGTACGAGTACTTCGCCACAATGATGCATTGCATTGTCTATGCAGCCAAGCAAACGTGGTAGCTATGTATGTATAAGCATTCATACTAGTATGTACTATGATTGTATGTATACAATGCACATAAATATGCACAATATATATGTACATATATTATTAATAGTGCGTATTGTATTAAATCCCTTGTTTACATAGTTGGCACTGAGGTTATCGATGTTAAATAGGGAGAGTTTTCCAATACCATGTTTTGGCCTCGAAAATCGGTATTGCTTTAAATAGTTTGCGAAAATGCAAAATAAATACTCAATATAGCGAAAAAATTTACATAAATACACAAGCGCTTAAAATGATAAATGCTAAGAATTGAATGTACATATGTATCTACATATCTAAATAAATAAATATTGTGACAAGTTTTAAAATACTTACTTTACTATTTGAGACAGTGTGAACGATAAACTACACCGCGCAAAAAAAATCTAAACAAATTTTGGCGCGGCAAATGTTAAAGCAGATTTCGATAGATTTTTTTTTTGTGCGGATTACGAATTCGTGGATAAACAGTTTCCATTTGCTCCAGATTTTGAGAAAAACGTGGTTCAAGTGTCAAAAAATCGAGTTTTTGGCAATATTTGAGAAGCTCTCGCGAAAAAAAGGTGATAGAACCTGCCACTTAGACAGTCAGAAAAAAATTCTCAAAAATCAACGTGATTTTTTAGAGATTTGAAATTTGCACATTATTATACTAAAACTGCATACCTGATTTCTTTTTAGAAATTCGTATTAAAAAGTTCGCGATTTTGCTGAAACTTTGCAGATTTTTCTTAATTTATGTACACAGTAATACTCATGGATTTAAATGGAGTTTGCTAAAATACAGACCATATTTTAATACAAAATTAACAAAAAACTTATAGCGTGTAAAACGTTGCGAATATTAACAAAAAAGAGCCGTACGCTCAATTTCGGGAGTAACTGTATGTAAGTCCAAATTTCAAAATTTGTAAAAAATAAAAATAAAAAAGTACACAAACTGTTCATCCCAATTCCAAGTATTTTAATTCAATGTTTAAATTAATTTTTGGTATCTATGCAGTTTTATAGCTTATTAAAATTTAGCTATTTAAATTTTTGCTAAAAAATCGCATTGATTTTTGATATTTTTTTTTTCTGACGGCGTTGTGCACTCTGTTTCAGCAAAAAAAATGATCTAAAATCAACACGATTTTTTAGAAACTTTAAATGTGCACTTTAATATACTAGAATTAAATAAGCTATAAAACTGCATACCAAAAATTATTCTATAAATTGAAATTAAAATGCTAGGAATTGGGATGAAAAGTTTGTGGAATTTTTATAATTTTTGTGCAAAGTCTGAAATTTGGATTTATTGGTTTATTTGTTAAAAAAGAGCTATACTTTTATATAAAAATAATGCACATTAAACAAACAAAAGATAAATTGTTCAAAATGTTGAGGTGCTATCGTTTTGTCGCGGGCTGTACTTAGTGCGTTCTAAACTAATTAAGAAATAATTCTATTAATTTGAACCTTAATTAGGAAGCTGTTTTGAAAGTATGTTTTCTACAAATAATGTAATATTAGAAAAAGTAGTTAGCAAATCGAATCCTTTAACATCGATATTTTTTTTTTGCCTTGCTTTATCAAGTCAGGTCGATATCTCTTACGTGTTACGATGCGTATATGCACATACATATGTAAGTATCGACTATCAAAATTTTAACGAAATTTAAGAGGCATTCTTAAAACTCTGAACGTTTTTTAATACACACCCATACAGACATATGTACCAGCATATATGTATGTACATAAATGCTTGTTTAATACGCGTGTTATTTTTGGCGCGCGACATTTTTGTAATCGCTTTCCGTTGTGTCACGCTATTCGCTTAATGCTGGCGGAAATGTCGTTGCGATCTAGATTTGGATTTTTAATTTTAACGATTTCAAAGCACACTAATACGTATTTACATATATACACACAGTCTCATTTAAGCTTACCCTGCAGGAAAAGGTACTGGTTGTAAGCTCGGAAACTACTAGCTTGCTTTGCTGCTCGTTTAGTTCGTTTCCAACTCTTTTTTCATACGAGGAACTGGTATTTTTTAAATGACAGGGCCCTAAGAAATCTCAATTGGCCAGCTATGCATCAGCATTTTCCGGATAACATTGAACCCCGTTTTAGCTTGTAAATTAAGCGCTCGAGTGTAGCTGAACAAGAGACCCGATTCTCAGCTCAAGATGCATAGGACCCCATTGGCTTCCTTAGTGAATCCAAAAAGGGTATTGCTAGGTGAATTCTTTATTGCAAAGTGTTCGACTGTTGGAGCTGTAAAATGAAATAATTTTTGTCTGGCCAAAACCGGACAATAAATAAGAATGTGTACTGAAGTCTCATAATCTTGATGACGGAATCAACATTCTAGCTCAGCGATTACACTTATTCGGTGCATATGAAATCGTAGTCGGTTGTCACTAGGTAATTAAAGAAAGAGTAGCGCAAGAGCTTGGCAGGTCAGTATAATACTCCTATCTACTTAATCGGCTAAATCGGTTTTGTACCAGATTCATAAATCCCTGCGTCTGCTCTGTCCTCCATTGCACAAATGTACGTATCTGGAAGCAAGGGCAGGGAACCCTTCTGGTTATCTTCGCGATCATGGATTTTCACTAGGAACTTTCTGCCAAAGCAGTTATTGTTAGTAATATTGAGTCCTAACCGCCAAAATAACGTAAGCGAAATTTTTTTTCAAAATTTTATTTTTGATGCATCTATTTTTACATCAAAAAGAAAATTTTGAAAAAAATTTCGCCTACGTTTTTTTGACGGTTAGGGCTCGATATGTACAGGGAAATTCTGGCTAAGATAATTGCATGTCTTTGTAAGTCAATTGAAAGACATTAAACAAGGTAGCTTGAAAGATTTAGTTTACTCTTGTATTGAAGTCTTACAAAAAAAAAGCTCCCCCATCAACTTGCATGGTGATAAGCTCTTTTGACTAGAGCTCTTGTTAGTCGGCTAGTCGATAAATAAAAATAGTGTTTTTTTAGTTTAGTCTAATTTTTAGGAACTTATATTATTTATAAATTTTTTTTATTTAATTTTTTTTTTTCAATTTCAAATTTGTTTTTAAAGTTCATTTAATTTTTAGAAAACTATTTTAATTATTTTTTCGTTAATTAAAACTTCTGCTTTAATTTTTAATTTTTATGGTTTTAAAAGGAAAAATATGTTGTTTTTTATTCAATTTAGTTTTTCAATTAGTCTTTCGAAGAGAGAAAGAAGCTTTCAAGATACATACATAGTTGCCAGAATTGCCCTGATAGAATCAAAAAATTCGCATATTCCTAACTCTGGTAAATATCTGCCCAACAAGATCTGCATTAAGCTTTTTTGTAAAGTAACATTACAAAGCGATCACAAAGAACTGATACATAGTGCATTACATTAGAGTTGTCTAAGTAGAGAACTTTGACAGAATATTATTTGAGATTTGTTAATGTCTATTTAAATTTTTTTTGTAGAAAATTTGTCCTACAGTTCTTGGCAATGGCATGGAGCGATACTCAGTTGAACAACGCGTAAAAGTGAACCAAGCGTTGATGCCGATTTTTCAAAAACAAAAAAAAATCATCATGAGCGATGAGGCCCATTTTCGCCGAGGATACGTTAACATGTAAATCGGCAAGAGAAAACTATGCACCCACAACGAGTCACTGTTTGGTGTGGTTTTTGGCCTATTAAAGGGAATGGTGAACGTTAGTGTGACATCATAAAAACCTGTTTATGGCCTGAATTAGATGACTTGGACAATATGCGGTTTCAACAGGACTTCTTGTGTCCCTCTTGCCACCGAGCGAATGAAACAACATCCTTATTGCGAACATTTGCGGTCTTATTGTATCACCCTATATGTATAACAATGCTTTATTTCTTAGACTACCTGTATTATTGGTCTACTTAAAAACCAACAATTCTCACGATTGTCATTATTTGGCAATTAGCCCGAACTTTCCTGCAGGGTACCATATGCAAGTATGTATTTGTGTATATCTACAATGAATGTACCTACTTCTGTTGCATACAAATTTACGAATTTGTTTCTCACTTTACCCTTTAAATGCTTAAAACTACTACTACTACTACTATTCCCGCAAATGAATTAATAACTAAATTTACTTAACGCAATAAACAAAAAAAATGGCAAAACAAAAATCAGAAATAAAAGGAATAATTGCACAACCAAAAAGTTTTTGGAACCGCCCGACTGCGGTTGCGACGGCTGATCTCATTTGGCACTGGTCTGCGTATCACAATGTACAATCAGCCGCCGTGTGGCCATTTGCCATTCACTTTTGTAGCACTTTTATGTTATTTGTCGTTTCGTTTTCGTTTCGTTTTGTTGCCGCAAAAGTCGCAGTTTTGTTCTGCTGCTGCTCTATGCACGGCCACAAGGCATTTGTTGCTCTGGTGTGACCAAATTGGCACATTATTAAAAATGCATCAATTAGGCATCGACTGTATAACCTGTTCAGAGGCGAAATGGATTAAAAGGTGTAGATACCTACACTGCATTGGATATAGTGTATAGTGTGGGCCAATGCGTTTATATGTATGTATGTATGTATGTACATAAGTACAAAGCATATATGCAACTTGGGTGCACGCAATTTTCTACGTCGGGCTGCGTTTTTCAGTCGATTTCTTTCACAAAAGCAGCATCCCTTATTTATCAGTTTATGCGCGTAAAATGCATGCAACTGTGAAAAAATTTCAATCGAATATTAGATTTGTAAATTGGAATTTTATTTCGTAGTAATTAACCGAATGGCCAATTAATGGTTGTTGGTGTGATTTGGTCGCTCAATGTCATTTTACGGTGGTGTAGTTTATTATTTATGCATGCGAGTCGACCAAAGGTTAGGCGGGCAGCACTGCCCATGCCTATCCCTGCATGTCTTTAAACCATCCTGTCTCTCTAGCGGATCGATCCTAGCACACAACCGAAGTGATCGTGCTGCTCCAACAGTAGCAATGGCCGAGTGAGCAATGCGCTGGCTGGCGTGCCATTGATGGGCTTCGAGTTCCAAATCCTCGGTCAGCGGAATGTTTTTTACAAGCTTTTATTATGTTTCACCTGTGTGTAATCAAATCGTGCAACCAATTTTTAACGAACTTCCCGATGAGCTAGAAACTTGAAACTTTAAACTTAGCTTAGAACGCGGCGCAAATGCAATGTGAAAGATGAATTAATCCGCTAGGTAGCGCGGATGTCGAGATATTTGAAAACTCGTATTTATGGACCGATATGGTTCATATTTGAAATGTATATTACCTACATGAAGAGAAATAACTACACAAAAACAATTACAAGGTAGGTAGCGCAGGAGTCCAGATATTTGGAAAACCCGCATTTATGGTCCAATTTGTTCCATATTTAGAACGTGTATTACTTCAATGGAAAGAAATAGCTCCACAAAAATTTTAGCTGATAGGTGGTGTGGGGGGATTTTTTTTTATTAAACACTAATAAAAGTTTGTCTTTAAAAAGGCTTTTTTTAATTACTTGTTTTATTTAATTTTCTTTAAATGTTAATATATTTTTTCTGTTTTAAAAAGAAAAATATGTACTTTTTTTTATTCAACTTTTGAACACTTAAGTTATTTTTGGTTATTTTATTTTTTTTTTTATTCAGAGACCCAGAATAATAATTATTTCATGGTGGAGTTTTAAAAAATAATCAACCAAATTTTCGTAAAAACTATAATTATGTGTGAGAAGAATTTTTTAAGTCATCGAAGGTCTTTTCATAATAATTATCAGCGGGATAAATATTTTTAAGTCTTCAAATGCTTTAATTTTGAGACTTATATTAAAAAAGTCTTGTCATAATAATTATCATTTAGATACAAATTTTTAAGTTTTCAAAGACTTTTACTTCGAGACTTTTATTATAATAAAAGTCCCCAAATAAACCCGAACTGGTCCCCAACTAGTCCCAAAACGGTCCTGAACAAGCCCCGTTTTTTAAGACTTAAAAAATTTTTTCCGCGCTCATACTTATTATGAAGACTTCTATAATATAAGTCTCAAAATAAAAGTCTTTGAAGACTTAAAAATATTATCACTCTGATAATTATTATGAAAGGAATTCTATAAGTCCTTGAATAATAATTATAGACGACTCGAAAAATTGTTATCTTAATATAATAATTATTGATTGACCTTTATTCTTTTCTCTTATAATAGTCATCGGTCTATTTTTGTTTAATTATTTTAACATTAAATTTTATTGTTTTATTAAGAAAAATATTTTTAAATTTTAAAAACTTATTAAGTTTTTCCTTTTTTTAATTTTTTTATTTATTTTTATTTTTTTTTTTGTATTTTTTCAAATCTAAATTTAAATTTATTTGTAAATTTAATGTTTATATTTTATTGTTAAAAAAATATGTATTTCTTCATTAAACTTATTTTCTTTTTTTTTAGTTTTCATTAAGCAGCAAAATATAGTTTTTTTTATTAAATTTTTGGAGATCTTTTTAGTCTTTCAAAAGACAGAATAGAGCTGGTTGATTTCTTTTTTTTTTGTGGTGAATTGAAAGACAGTTGCCAGAATTGACCTGTTTATTATCATTTTTATCTTAAAACAAGCAACATTTTGCTATAAATCACTAAAGACATGTAAACGTAGCATACAAAGCTTAATTTTTGTCTACAATTAAATACATATCGGGTTCCTATAAGCAAATGACAAATGTACACCTCACTTGCGCGCCGATAAGCGATAAATATGTGCAATGAAAAAAAAAATGCATTTTATGCGTGACAATGGCTTGGCAAATGTTTACGCAGTCGCTATAGCAGGCGGCTATACCAACCAAATTAATAGATCAGACCATATTCTATACAACCAATATATTTATGTATGTATGTATATTTTCATAATCATTTG
>NW_023462081.1:0-21197 GCF_013731165.1 Rhagoletis pomonella | reverse complement strand
CGCACTTAGGGATTATAACCCTCAGGCAGTAGAATTCTCCTTTCTGTTTTGCGAAGAAAAGGAGCTGAACACCTTTTGCAGAGAACACCTTTGTATATTTTTAATGCTTACTGGGTTATATCCTATCTTCGTTTGTCTCTCATTCTTTTGCATATTTTGGAGTTTGACAGCTGAACTCCGCCATTTAATTTGCATATGCAACCAAAGTCAGACGCGTGATTTTGAAGGTGTTTTTATTTAATGAATTGTGATGAATTGGTTAATATTAAAGTCGTAAAGCAAGTTATAACAAATCAAGTAAAGTGTAAAGTGAAGGGGAATACAAAAATATATTGGTGAAGTGGCTAATTTAAGCAGAATAGGAGTGATAAATGTACGCTAATTTCCGAATTTTACAAAAAAGGGCATATTTCAAACCCAATTTGTAAATAAATTAGTAACCAAAATTTACAAAAGTGAGTGTTAAAATATTGCGTGGACCCTTGACTACAAGTGTGTGAAATTTTTTTTGAATCGGGCCACCCATTTGGACGGAATAGCCCGAAATAGTTGTGAGCGGTACTAAACCCCACCCAAGCACTTTGCTTTTGCAGTAAATTTTCTTGAAGAAATAAACCTACGAGCATTTTTTTCTTGAGAGATGCAAACTGATTTAAGAAATTTTGATAGAAGAAAATTTCTATTCCATTTCTTCTGCCATTTTATAAGATTTTTTCGGTTTTCTTGAGAGCTCTTAAAAGTTTAACTGCGAATGAAACCATTGTCCTAAAATTATGCAATGCATGCTCACTTACTTTTGTTTTTTACACCTTATAGCCTAAAAGAGTTTACCACTGATATGTACTTAACAAGGATTCGAAGATTTAATTTACCAAATTCGAATTCGTTCCACCAAAATTACCTACATAATAAAAATGAAAGTTCATTTAATTTTTCCGGTAACTATTCGAAATATTAAAAAAATTAGGCAATCATGAAAAATCACCATATCAATCGAAAACCAGAAACCAGAAATCGAGGAAAATGAGCATTAAAACTATTTTTTAAATTTTTTCATTACTTTTGAAAGTTGAGCGTATCTTGTGTTTATAGAACTTTATATTAAACAAGTAATTTTCAAATTACGGGACGACCCTTGAAGTACCATCTTTCCGATTAAAAAAAAAAGAAATTGAAATCGGTTCACTTGGTTCAAAGTTATGCGGTAGCATACATTAAAAAGAAAAAAATATTCCGACGAACTGAAAACCTCTCCCTTTTTCGAAGTCGGTTACAAATGTTTGGGTTCTTTGCTAATTTTATGTAAATAAAGCGCAATTTATGAAAAAACTTGCATAAATGTACCTTAAAGAGCATATTATCTGAAGCGCATTTTCAAAAGTATAAACCCCTCCCAAAATATATTCCTGGGTACGCCACTGTTTACATATATAAATAATCATTCAAAAACTATAATTCATTTGTAAAAAAAACTTCTAAAATCAATGCCAACATTTAAAATTAATAACCCAATTATATATCGGTGATGAAACATTTTTTTACTGACAAATTTGAGCTTTTTCATATATTTTTTCGTAAAAACACTGACAAAAGTTTTCAGTGATAGAGAATAGAGCCGTAAGTTTATATTCTATGACCTACGCACCACGTAAAGTCTACCAATCAGATGTAATATATACTTAGCCAATATCAAATCACGTACGGGGTGATTGTACATGCATATGTACATGCATACATACGTATTATGTTACATATGTACATCCCAGCAAAAACATTACCTGCTTTGGGAGGTGCTTCCATTTTTACTAGATTGCCTCCAATGACGTACCCATGTTAAAATCATGCATATTCACCGCATGCCTTCTAAATTACAAACCGCAAATCTACAATTGCTCATATGTAAATGGCAAGGTAAGTGAATAGCCATTGTTGTGTTTGTATCAGAATACAAATTCCCCCAGATACATATGATTCTGGGTCGTTCTTGTCATGTAGACCCGACTGTCGTAAAAAACTGCATACTCAACTTTTTTCTAGAGAGCGTAAATAAAAAGGGCTGAGATTTCCTATAATGGACTATTTCCTATATCACCCAAAGATTTACGAATTTTATAATGAAATTCGCAGTGGGTGTTGAGGAGGTGCTCATTGACCGATATCATCAACATTTTGTGTACAAATGCTAATAGTTTTTAAGATATTCGTTGTTAAAATTTCCCCACTGCTTCACAATTATTTTTTTATAAACACTGCACTAATCACTTTTCTTTTTATTAATACACCATCTTTTCTTCATAAACAAACATTAATGCTTACAAAAGTGTTCTTAAAATATTTTTCTATTCTCAAAGAATCGTAAACACACAATTGTTCAGCGATGGCCGCCATGAATGAGGTGCCACATCGTTGAAAATGTTAATAGTTCTTTTTAGCCAAAAATACATTGTGATGCATTACGGGATTGAAGGCTAAAAGGAAAAATTTAATTTCACGGTCTTATTTATGCACATATATTTAAGAATTTCTTCTACATCGGTGATATATATATTCATATAGTTTTAGTTGTTTGGCAATGCGCATTTTAGCATTGATTTTTTACGTTACGTTACTTGAAACCGAAATATGTTATGAATAAAAACACCTTGGGCAATTGAAAACCTTTGTTTAAATAGTAGTTACGGCGCTTTTTTCTAAAAAGTCCAATACTTCCATATATCTTGAAAATTTTTAATAAAAAATCGCGCGATTTTTTATTACAAATTTTAGACTGTGGCGCTTTTTTCTAAAAAATCCAATACTTCCATATATCTTGAACATTTTCACCTGCGACGCTTCTTTTTATCATTTCTTCCATATATAGTGAAAATATCCAATAAAAAAGCTATAACATATATGTACATGTCCACTTTATTATTTACGTTTTCATTGATTCCCTTTTCAGTACTTTTTTTTACACATTTTTTGTGATGTGTGGCAGCACCGCAATTTCAGTTCACTCGATGTACAAAGGAAAATGTGAGGTTAAATTTCACTTTTTTTTTACAACTTTAACAACGAATTACTTAAAAACTATAAGCCTCCGGAGGGGGAGAGGGGGGGGGGGGGGCGGAGGTTAGATTTAGAATCACAAAAAGCCGCTCTAAGCCCCCTAATATTTTTTTTCAAAGCCTGGTCCATTATTGGAAAATTTTCCCATAAAAAGTTCAATATTTGAATGAAATTTTGCAGAATTTTCTTTAATTTTGCACAAGGTTTGGAACTCTGATTTTTGGGGTTTTTATTGCAGACTTAATCATATTTTTATAAAAAATTATCGAAAAATGAAATATTTGAAAAATAGTTGCCCGTATTGTAAGAAATTCGCTGAACCTAAACTTTATTGACTGACTGTATATTCATATTGCAGATAATTTATGTATAAGTTAACTAAACTCGACATTTCAAGCAGGTGGCTACCCTCTTCAAAATATTTTCAAACTACTACCTTTTGAAACCATTTCCGTTTGGCCCCCATATGTTAATACATATTTCTCTTACCTAATTCCCTTAATTCCAACTGAATTTGAAATTTCAAACAGGTGGCAATCATATAGTTCAGTTAAGAAGCAAAGCTTTTCAAACCCATTTCGATTGATACCTATTTTGTAATAATTGAATTATTATTTTTTAATAATTTGAATATCTATAACTTTTTAAAAGGTGGCAACTCTTCAAAAAAGTAAAACCTTATTGCACATTTCACTCCATGCCTTTTAATGTGACACCTCATTTTGGAAAATTGAGCGAACGGTGCGGATATGATGGCATTGATTATTAAATAATTTGAATTTAATTGTTCAACAGTCGGCAACTCTTTTCCAAAAAATAAAACCAGTTTACATATCTACAGGCCATGCGCTTTAATTTGACACCTCATTTTTGAAAATTGAGCGAACGGTGCAGATCTTTTATCCCGAACAAAAAATGCCTTCACGTATTATATATCCGTGGTCATAAGCAATAATCGCCTAAGTCGAAAAACGTGAATTCGAGAAAAAGCGCTTTAAAGATTGGGAGTGTAATGTTAACCTTATGGGGAAAACAAAATGTTTTCATTTATAACTTTTTAAATAGAATAGGTAACAAGATGGGAGTTTCACGTAGACATGGAATAATAGTTGCAGATACGAAACGATAGCATATATAACTCAATTCTTTCTTAAGTCGACTTAGGTGGTTATTGCTTACGACCACCGATATATAGATGAATCTGTTAATGCAAAAGATAAAGCCAAATATAATTTCTCTCAGCCCTTTAGCTTATCGTTAATTTCAATGTTATCTTATTTGCATCCTTGGCTTCAATCTACATTTAGGAAAAGTATATAAATTCTTACAGCGTGGTTTTACAATTATCCAAATAAACCTTTATTTACAATATATGCAAACAATATTATGTTTTAGTAAATTACAATATTTTTTGCAATTCTCTGGTTTCATTATCGAAGTATTGAATTACAAAGGGACGTTTGTGAAGTCAGTATTTGGCTTGTAGTCATGTCGGAAAATTAATGAAAAAACAAGTAAAGAAATATATGTAAATTCGGGCGTACCCGGAGCACGTATTAAATATCGTTCTTTCGACTTTCAATAAACTGCATGATAAGCAAGAGTTTTTTCCCGATTTTAAACAGTTTCGATAATATGATATAATAGTAAGGGAGCCCAAGAGGGATTCGGGGATTTACTCGAACGCGTCAGATTAACATACGGGGGATACCCTGCGTCCTGTTGAGTACCTCTGCCAAATCTAAGCCATCTGTGTAGAGTAACACAATTTAATGGGTTTCGCTTCCTACATAAAGGAGATACATATATCGCAAAAACTGGTATCTGAACAATCAGTGGTACAAGAGATTATGATTATACAGCATAGATTTTGACGATTTTCTCAGTAGACTTTGTATATTTATTTAAAAAATAGCTTACGAAATTTATCGGTTTTAGCTGTCCAAATAAAGGAGTTTTACAGTAAAACCCCATATCTGAACAATCAGTGGTATGGGGGCAATAAACAGGTTATAGTGACCCTATCTTTGTTAATTTTATTGTAAACTTTCTGTTGATAATGAGTGAAAATAGTGCGAAATTTCATGTTTCGAGCTGCATAGATGGTTGGTTGGTTGGTTGTAGTGCTACCTAAGCTATCGCACAGGAAACAATTAGCGCATAAAAGCGCCATTTTGGTGCACTTCTTGTGGACAATGATATTTTATTATGCCGTAGCCTACCTGTTAGAATATTCCAGCGGTTCAGTCAAACCATTTAGAACCGCTTATAAATTTGTATAAGTCGCCTATTGTAGCACTAGATAGATCCGTTAACTGCTCCACTATGTGTTTCCCCAAAGATTTATGTCTTAAGTAAACCAGGCCTGGGCATTCACACAGGAAATGAAATACTGTTTCTTCGCTGCCATCCAAGCCGCAGCTGCGGCATATTCTGTTGTATGGAAGACCTATTCTACATGCATGTTTTCCTAGCGGCCAGTGACCGGTGATAGTCGATACAATTCTAAATACGTCTACTCTTGACCTACTTAGCAGTTCTGCTGTTCTTTCCCTGCTAAAGTCAGGCCAAAGCTCTCGTGCTATCTTGCAAGTCTGAATCTCTGACCACCTCCTCCTTGCCAGTTTCAGAAGGTGCAAGTGGATTTCTGTTTGTATTTGTCTGAGGGGATAACCCAGTATCACCGCTACAGATTCATCCAAACAAGCTCCCGCCCTGGCCAGTTCGTCTGCTCTCTCGTTGCCTTCTATGTTCCTATGGCCGGGAACCCAGACAAGAGAGATGGACATTGACTGAGACGCTGAGCGTAACTCCATCTTGCATTCCTTGATTAGCTTGGACTTGGTTACAGTGGATGATATAGCCAGGAGTGCTGCCTGGCTATCCGAGAAAATAACCGCTCTTTCTTTCCTAGTAGCGCTATTCCTTAGTATTCTACAGGCTTCACAAATGCCCCATAGATGGAGTAGTTATAACTAAAAAAAAAACAAAATCGCATATCTGAATAATCAGTTGTATGGGAGCTATATGTAAAAGTGACCCGATCTTTGTTATTTTCACTGTATATTCTGTTGATAATGGGTAGAAGTAATGCAAAATTTCATGTTCCTAGCTGCATAAATGGAGAAGTTATAACGAAAAATCTCATATCTGAACAATCAGTTGTATGGGAGCTATATGTTATAGTGGTCTTCCGGTTCCGACAAATGATTAATACATTACAAAAATACACTCACCCACCAAATTTGATCCGGATATCTCGAAAACTGAGAGACTAGATTGCATACAAACAGACGGACAGACAGACGGATAGACGGACAGACGGACATGGCTAAATCGACTCAGCTCGCCGTTCTGATCATTTAAGTATACATTTTAATGGGTCTATCTCTTCTTATTCTGGTACTTACAAACATCGGTCCAAAGTTATAATACCATTTCATGCTCATGAAAGGTATAAAAAAAACGTTACTTTGACATTCTCGAGCGCGGTCAATTTTTTTTATTATGAAGCAAACAGCTGAAGGATAATGGGAAGTATATAATCTGACGATTTCCACAGGCCGGAGAAACGAAAATCGTCAACAAAGATTGTCGCGTGGCACTTGCTGTTTTTCAAAACTACTACAGAGTTTTCTACGAAATTTGTTATTTTTTGATTTGTATGCTTTTTTCCGTTCATATTATTTGCCACAATCATAAAGGCGCTGGCCCAATGCAGGCTTGCTTTGCACCACAGTATAGACAGGAACCAACCTTTTTGGGTTGTTGTTGTAGTAGTCGTTGTTGTTGTAGATATATTCACTCCTGAGGAAGGCACGGGGTTGTGTGCTGCTATTTAATGGCCTTCCTAAGACTTTCTTAGATTTCAGGGTTGTGTGCTGCATTATTATTAGATAAATAAATTTAAGCATTTGACAAATCGGGATTTTATTAAAAGAAAATTATAAATGGTGTTGAAAAACCAAACAAACGCCCGTCCGAAAGCTCTATTTTTGTGTGTTGTTAAAATTTATACATGGCGTATTGATGGTAATACAAGCAATGTATTCTTTTGTTGATTTTATGTTACTTGAGAATTTAGACAACGTGCGAGTTGCCAGGTTCTGTTATCAATATAATTAACACAAGCTTTTCCGCGTGGTTGCCTTTCAATAAATAGAATAAACAAATATTTGCAAATAAATTGGATTTATTTTATAACTGACAACTAACGTACGCTTTTTGTTCTTTTCTGCATTTTGATTTTGACTCTTTATTACCGCCAACAACTTTATGTGTATACATATTTACAAGCTGTCAAAATTTTGCGTAGTCCCACGAGCTAGGTAAAAACTATGGCATTCGTATTCACAACGAGAAATCTCAAAATTTTTGTTTGGTCTTTCCAAATTTTCTCTTTTTTATCAGTTGGCAAAGGCCCTCAGTGGCAGCGCTCCGAGCGTTGAGATAGTAATTTCATGTCAATTAGTAGAAAAGTTCCATGTTGAAAAAACTTTTTATCATGGCGAGAAAATTTTACATTTCTGTTGTGCCAATCGTAACTTTTTACTGCTGGAAATTTTTGACAGTTGCTCTGGTGCAAAAGAAGTTGAGAAATTAAAATCAGAAATTATACAAAAAAGACTTGTCTTTACTGATTTTTATTCTTCTAGAACTAAAAGCCATGCATTTATTAGACGCCTTAGTAATAAAATTAGAACAAAAAAATTCTTCAAAACCGTCAGGCCGGGTTGAAAATTTTCATTCACCTCATAGTTAACAAAACTTTACAATCCGTAGTACTTTTCTATCAATTCGCAAATGCCGTTTGCACAAAAAAGGTTATGAAGTGAATATATCTACAACAACAACGACTACTACAACAACAACCCAAAAAGGTTGGTTACTGTCTATACTGTGCTTTGCACGCCTTGCTTACTTTAATTTGCTTTGATTTACTTCAAAAACTCGTTTGGCCAAATGGCGGCTTGGAACGCTGTCAAAGCAACCAGCTGTGTAGTTGAAAAGTCAAGGTCTGTTTCCTTACACTAAGAATAATTTTGCCATAAAATTCCAGAAAAAGAAATACAAAACAATTTTTTCATATTTATTTTTAAATGAATGTGAATTAATTTTTGCATTTCAAAGGAATGATAATTATTATACATACATATATAACTATATGTACATTTATTAAGAACTACAAACTCAAAACAAAAAAATAGATTTTTCAAGAGACGACTTACCAGTAGTTTGACATCATAAATATCGCCAGCTTTGTGTGAAAAGTTGATAAGTCTACATTTTATGGAGCCTCAAATTTTGATATAGAGAGTAAGAGAAATTAAGGATTAAGGTACTTTTTTAACAGAGATCTAATCCTTCTGATTTGTATGGAGTTTTGCTTTGCTTTAAACACGCAAAATGTTGTATTCAAAGTCCCTGTAAAATTGTAAAAATGGACTTAGCAACTTTTCACTTTATGCCAGCGACATGTTAAATATAAATATGGAAACATACTTTTTATTAAACTTTAAGTACCTATAATTATATATATATTTTTTTTTTAAATTACGTAAGAAAATTTTTGTACATAAAAAGACGCAGCAGTTTGTTTGAATTGATTTAGAACGGGAACATATCTTTTTGTCAAAAGGCTACGAAACGCTTTCAAATAAAACTTTTACCTATTTGAAACTTTGAGGCGCTTAAAGCAAGTGAAGCAAAGCTGCCATTTGGCCACCCTTCATACGTTTTAGTATATTCCAAATAACTTTTGACAGTTCTCAAATCGAAGCAAGCCTGCATTGGGCCAGCGCCTTAAAACTGTAAGTATACCCAGCGGATCAACTGCTCGCAAATGATACCAGTTGCGAGTGAAGTGTGAGAATTAACCCAAACAATCTCACGCTAAAGGCCCGTTTACATAGAACTTTGGCGTTGCGTTGGCGTTGGCGTCGCTTCAACAGCTGACTATGAATACATGAATTCAAATGCAGCCGTCCACATAGCCAAAATTCGACAACGCTCACGCCAACACAAAGCAAAAAGATGGCCAACTCTCAACTTTTCGCGTGCGTCGCTCGTCAGCTGTTGCGAATAAATAAAATTATGTGAAATATTTTTCCTTTTTAATCAAGTGCGGGCAAGAAATATCGTTTTTAATGCAATTATTGATATGAAATATTAATTTATCTGTCGTTAATATGTTAATTTAGTGGCCCAAGGATTCGCCGCCAAGCGTTCATTGTAGCAAGCATACTTTTAACGTGCGTTCTGTCAAACCAACGCCAACGCCAACGCAACGCCAAAGTTGTATGTAAACGGGCCTTAAAGGCACGTGTGTTGCTTCGCTGTATATGTGCATAAGTATGTGCATTTGCGAATCAAAACCTTTATCTAAATTTGAGCTGGGCGATGAAATTACATGTGTAATTAAATGCGTCTACGATTACGATTACTTTTATTCCAGTTTCAAAATAGTTTGAATTAGGATTGAAACAATCATAAATCGAAGGAGTGTTAGATTAAAATTATATTAAGAAAAATTAGTAGCACATGATGTAACTTTTAGCTGAACAAATATCAGTTAAAAATTACCTTTTCAACTTATGTAAGTGAATTTTACTCATTTCTCAGCTAAAATCACTAGACATAAGAATTTGTATGTAAGACAAACACGCATTTTTCAGTTAATTTGGAATTGGCAACCTTAAGTTTTCTTATACATGAAGAAATTTGGAACTCCGCTCCTTTCTTGCTCACTCTTTATATTGTATCAATGGACTATGTGTCCCCTTACTCCTTTCCGTCCGCCATCACGCAATCATGGGTTATCAAAGCACTCATGGTGTTACATGAAATATAACCTTTGAAATTTTACAAACTAAATTTTGTGATTCAGGATGAGTGGAAATGGGTTTTGTGTGTTGTATGGATCATATTCTTGTCAAAAATTTGTTGTTCTAGGGGATTCAGGTATAATACCTGAACACACTTTTCATTTAATATGTAAAAAAATATTGTCAATTACTTCTTGTTACAGATGGGAAAAATGTAGAAGAAATTGACGACCAAGTCGAACCGGACTTGCTGCATGATAGTTGCACGGATAAAATAATAAGTGTTTACAATAATATATGTTTGGTTCACTGTGCATCTCAGAAACGAAATTACTTTTTTAAACCGTCAGATTAAGAAAACCCCTCCAAATGGCGATTTTTTTCATTCATTCGGGCCCATTTAACATCCCTTGTGGAAATCTGACGCGCTCGAGTAAATCCATGTAACTGTTTTTTTTTACATTTTTGGAAGCCTGTGGATCCTCCACCCACCGCTGTAAGGAAAAACTTCACATGACCTTTTTTTTCTTACCATCACATAATCTTCAAAATCCAATAGGTCAAAATGACGCCCAAGTAAATCCCGATTTAGTTTCGATAATCTGATATACAGTCAGTGTAAGTGTACACCTTGTTTAAATATAATATTTCACAATTATTTTCATGAACAATTTTTTTCATTAATTACACTATGCGATAGTCAAAATCGGGATGGGATGAAACCAACGGGAAATGTTATATCGGTCAAAAACAAGTTATACGTGTCCCGGCGTTTCGCTGGGTCACGTCTAGGAATCGAGATATATATATAACTATCATATAGGGGAAATTGTCACCTTTGGTTTTGCCGGTAAAAATAAATGTATGAAGAAAAAAAATATTTTTTGCCTAAAATATTAAATTTTTTGAAAACTGTTGATTATATAGAAAAACGTTATATGAACAGATTAAAGGAATTGTAATTTTTAATTTTTTTAAATTTGTTTGAGCAAAATCGGACTAGTGGTTCTCGAGTTTGGTCAAAAAAAGACCACCTACCATTTGTCTCACAGTGTTATTTATGAAAATATAGTTCATTTAAAACTCTGCGAATTGGAAAAGACTTTTTAAATAAAAGTTTTTGTAGTAATATTGGCTATGTTTAGGGTTAATTTTCCAAGTTTTGAAATGTAAAAATCTTTTCGGCTTTATGTTTAATCAGCTGAATTATCTGCCGTGACGTTACCTGGCGTTACGTTACTAAAATTTGCATGTCAAAAGTTTTGTTAATATTGTTCTTGACAGAATTTTTAACGGGAAGAAAACATGCGTTTTATGTGAAACGTACTTTTTATTTTGACATGAGCGACACCAGCGGTTTAATTTTTTGCAAATCTACGTTTAAACTAAACATGCCAAATGTGAAACAAATCAGAGCATAAATACAGTTATTCAAAATATCTAGACCCTAGTGCCACTTAAAGAGACCATTTTTGGCAAAAATGTTTCTGCTCACATAACCAGTATATATTATAAAAAGCAGTCAAATCGGCCTATAGTATAAATAGATAAAGAACTTTTAATTTGTTTTCCGCGGTAGACTTTTCGCTGGATTCGCCCATATGTATTTAGAAGCCGTATATTACTTTACTAATAATTTTGCAAGATGTTTATTTACAATATATTACAAACTCTAATAACAAATTCAAATGCTGGAATTACGTGGATTCGTTGATGCTGATGGATAAGTCTAAAGATGAAGCTGCTGCTCAGAACACGTCCCAAAAGTAAGAGACAAAGGAATATTAAAATGGCGGTGATTATCATCGATTGGGTTCTTAGACACTTCCTACAGCGTTGCACTTCTTGTGACATTCAGAAGCCGAGTTGCCACAGTACTCCCCTAAGTCCAGCGCAGGTTCAACGATAGCGAGGTGAAATAACAACATGTCGTTTTGGACGATTTAACTTACTGGACGCCATTGGGGGCTCTGGTAACACATTCCGAGCAGAATGGGCTTCAGGTAGTTGCAACGGCTCGTCGTCCTTTAAGATGTACTCCGGCTTCAGACTGTCGATTGAGATGGATGTTTCTCTGCCGTTGACGTTGATTTTGAAGTGCTTGTCTGACCTATCTACAACTTTGTAAGGGCCGGTGTACGGGTGTGATAAGGATGGTCTAATTGAATCGTCCCTGACGAATACATTCTTACAATTTCTCAAGTCAGGATGTATGAACACTTTGCCTCTCGTATGCCACGCTATGTCAGGTGCCCTTACCTGTCGCATAGATTTCGCAGTTCAACCACAACTTCTGATTCCGTGCTATTTGTTGCATTGTCGACAAAGAACTCTGAAGGAATGCGAAGAGTAGTCCCGTACACCAGCTCTGCAGGTGATGCTTGAGTATCAGGCTTGTACGTCGTACGCAGACCCAACAAAATGGTCGGTAAATATTCAACCCATCGCTCGTGGTTATGGCACAATATGGCCGCTTTCATTGTTCAATGCCATCTCTCTACCAACCCGTTGGACTGTGGGTGGTAAGGAGTGGTTTTAAGATGTGTTATTCCCAAGGTTCTCATGAGCTCAGCAAAAAGGGCGGACTGAAACTGACGTCCTTGGTCGGATGTTATTGCGCATGGAACTCCAAATCTAGATATCCGACTGTATGCTGATGAACCTTTGCACGTTGACATCGGACACACGCTTTAACAAACTCCCTGCTGTCTTTCTGAATGCCTGGCCATACGAATCGCTGCGTCATCAATCTCACTGTAGCGCGCGTACCAGGGTGACACAAATTGTGGGTAGATTCTAGTACTTTACGCCGGAAATGTTTCGTCACAAATGGTCGATTAGAATTCGTGGCACAATCGCAATATAGCTGCTTAGAAGAACCTGGAATTGTAAAAAGTTTCAGTTTAAGGGAGCTTTTCGAAGTATCGTGAAGCAGCTGCTGTAATTCTCCATCTGCTTTCTGGTCTTCCGCCAATTCGTTGTAGTTGATATGCGTAACTTCCAAGGACGAGATGCGGGATAGAAAATCAGCTGTGACATTATGTATCCCTTCGACATGGCTAATATCTGTCGTTATTTGGGAGATAAAGTCCAGTTGTCGCGCTTGCCGATCCGAAACTTTGTCCAGGTTTTTGCCTAAAGGCGAAGGTTATTGGCTTATGATCAGTATAGACGTGACAAACTCTACCTTCTAACATAAACCTAAAATGCCGCATGGCGAAATAAATCGCTGTTAACTCGCGATCGTAAGTGCTATAACGTAGCTGTGTTTTGTCGAACTTCCTTGAGAACAAACCCAGAGGCTCAAGAGCCCCGTTGACAACCTGGTGTAGTGCCGCACCGGCCGCACTGGCAGATGCATCTACCCAAAGCGATAGCTCTGCATTCTTTGACGGATGCGCGAGAAGGGCCGAATTCGCCAGCTGTTGCTTGCAATGCTCAAATGCAGATATCGTTTCATTTGACCAGTTGAGCGACGATCGGTCATTTTTGATGTTTCCCGGGCACATTGCTAGTATGCGTGTGGAATAAATCGTCGGTAAAAGTTTATTACCGCTAAAAATTTTCTCAAATCCTTCACCGTTGAAGGCCTCTAGAGCTTGCGTATGGCCTCGACGCGCTCTTGTAGGGGGCGAATACCTTGGGATGACACTAAATGCCCGAGGAAGGTTATTTGGTTACGACCGAACTCTGACTTTTACACGTTGATAGCTAAATTATATTGCTTAAGTTTTTCAAAGAGCTGACGTAGATGCGATCTGTGTTCATCTGGACTTGTTGACGCGATACAGATGTCATCCATATAAGCAAACACGAAGTCCCACCCGCGCACAACTTCGTGTATAAGCCGTTGAAAAGTTTTACCGCATTGCGCAAACCAAAGGTCATGTAGACAAATTCGAATAAACCGAAAGGTGTGGATATTGCAGTCTTGGGTATATCATCCGGGTGCACCGGCACCTGGTGAAAGGCTTTTTGCAAAACGACTTTCGAGAATATTGTCTTACCTCGCAAAATATTGGTAAAATCCTGCAAATAAGGTATCGTGTACCTATCCGGTACTGTGATGGCATTTAATGTCCTGTAGTCTCCGCAGGGGCGCCATCTGCCATCTGCCTTTCGCACCATGTGTAGAGGGCTGGCCCAACTGCTTCGTGACGGTCTACATACACCTAGTCTCATTAGGCTTTCAAACTCAGCGCGCGCTGCTTGTAGTTTATCCGCCGACAGGCCTCGGGGACGAGCGAAGATGGGTTGACCGCGAGTCTCAATGTAATGCACCACCGAAGAATTTGTGATAACGCCGGGCTGTGCACGTCGTGTTATTTCTGCAAATTCACCTAATAAATCCGCGAACGGAGACGAGGTGTCGAATGACTTGATTGATGAGCCTGTACCCGTAACTGCCTGGGCGACGGATTGCAAAGACGTGCTATTATCAATGATTCGATTCCTTTTTAAATCTATGAGTAGGTCGAAATGCCTGATAAAGTCTGCGCCTATTATTCCACAAGTAACGTTGGCGATCAGGAACGTCCACACAAACTCGCGGCGTAGGCCCAGATTAACTTTCAACATAGCTTCTCCGTACACATTAATAGAGGTGCCATTTGCGGCAAACAGTTTCATAGTAGTTGGTTTATGCTTGACTGAACGTGAGCCTTTTGGTATCACAGACACATCGGCGCCGGTGTCTATTAAGAATTTCATATTAGTTGCAGTGTCTGATACCTTAAGGCGGAAACGGGCTGCTCCCAGTTGTTTGCCTGTACTGGTTGCAGGTTCAGCCGGGCAATATCATTGACCTGAATTCTTCCTTACGTAACCACAGGGCGTCCTACACTTGCGCGCATTGGCTCCAAACTCCCGATAATACCAGCAGCTTTCGTTGGGCGAGTTGCACCTAGCTCGTCGTCGCGGTGTCTCGAGGCGGCCTCGTGAACGTGAACGTCTTCGCGGATCATAGCCACGCGTTTGCAATGATTCAAAACGACGCGAGAGCTGCGCGATTTCTCGCTGAATGGCCTCCAAGGCTGACGAAGATTCCTGGCCTGAGTGGTGAACGGGGCTCGCAGTGGCGGTAGGTTTGTCTACTGAACTTACGGTGCGAAGGCCCATTGACTCTACAATTGCGTCCGCGATGACGCCTTTATCCACGGCGTTACCTTTCACTGCAATCACTGCTGCTTGTGCATGCGGCGGCAATCGTATGGCCCACAAATCCAACAGAACCGCTTCGCCCAGAGCATCGCCTGCGACTCGACGCATCTCGTTAAAAAGTTGACTAGGCTTCATATCGCCCAAAGGCATATCTGACAGAACCCGCTGCAAACGCCTTTGCTGGCTATCGGCAAAGTGTGAGGTTAACCTCGCCTTCACATACTCGTACCTATTTTGCTGGGGCACCGTGTCGATGATTGATCGAAGCTCTGCAGCCTGCTCGGTGGGACCTGAGCCATAACTATGTTAAACTTTTTCAAGTCTTGAGTTATACCTGAAGCTGCAAACCAAAATTCCAGCGACATAAAATACGACTCAATGTTAGTTGCGGTCATATTTGGTGAACTTATTCGTGGAGCTGCTGTTGCATCAACCCAGGCCTCGTCGTCCTCCATACTAGCCAATTTCACGCTCAGACAAATATGAAAACGATACTTCAGAAGGACCAGACGCAGGAGTGTCGTAACCTCCTGATCACGTCGGGGTCACCACTTTAGAAGCCGTATATTACTTTACTAATAATCTTGCAAGATGTTTATTTACAATATATTACAAACTCTAATAACAAATTCAAATGCTGGAATTACGTGGATTCGTTGATGCTGATGGATAAGTCTAAAGATGAAGCTGCTGCTCAGAACACGTCCCAAAAGTAAGAGACAAAGGAATATCAAAATAGCGGTGATTATCATCGATTGGGTTCCTAGCAACTTCCTACAGGGTTGCACTTCTTGTGACCTTCAGAAGCCGAGTTGCCACATGTATATCTAAGGAATCTTTCATCAAAGTGATTTACTGTAATAATGTAGTTAATTATTAATTAATATATTACTTCATTGTATTTAACAATTACTATTTCTAAAAATATATTGCACATAAAAGGCCTTAAAAGCAATTAATTTTGTGGCACTTTCATCTTATTTTCGGCATTTGAAGACCATTAGGCACATTTTGAAGTTTTGAAGTTCCATCCCTGATGCCAACCAGAGTAGTGAAAAATGCATGAATTTTTTAGTGCATTACGGTATTTAAAGCAATAATGTTAATGTAAAAAATTAATGCACTAATTTTTGAAATTTAATGCAAATAAAAATTTCAATGCATTAATTCTGAAAAATGTAATGCTAATGAAATATGTTTTCCTTAAAATATCCAAGCTAATGCTAATGAAAAATTTTTTTAATACTTTTGCTTGTTTGCATTATTAAAAATCATTAAATTTTTTTTCTATTGAAATATGTGTAAAGAACCTCTTTTGGAAGGACTTAGAATAATAACTAATAGTTTTTCAGCTTCATTATATTATGTGTATTAGTAGAAAAATTCTTCTAAACATTGTTGGATGTTTTCTGAAAAAAACTGCAATGTGCATGCAACTCAGTGTGCTTTTGTAGATTTTTATGTTGATGCACATGTGCACGACTAAAGACCTACTCTTGATCTAAATCAATCAATAATTTTTTAATTCCATTTGACAATGGGTTTTTACCTATTTAACGACAAATGCCATTGAACTTGACATAGTGAAAACCAGGTCAAAAAAGATAGTGACGGACGTTAATCACTATCTTTTTTGACCTTAAAATTCTACCCTCAACGTCAGTAAAGAATTTTTACTTCAAAATAAAATAAGTTAATGGGTTTTTAATGCTTGCTATAATTTTAATGCAATAAATAATTGCAATAGCATTCATTTAAACATTTTAATGTTAATGCAAAAAAAAAATTCATTAGCATTATTTCTTCGGAATTAATGCATTGAAATTCACACTTTCAATAAATTTCAAAAATTAATGCATTAATTTTTTTCGTTTACATTAAATTGCTAAGCATAAAAAATTAATGCATTTTTCACAACTCTGATGCCAACCCAACCATGATACAAAAAAGAAGGTAGTTTCATTACTACTATTTTTTGAATATAAAGCAGATTTTTGACATTTCTCCAGATATAAATATTAAGCATAGCTTTGCCACATTATAATTTTTTGAGAAGAGTGATGTTTTTTTTTTAATATTTGGAATTTAATACAATAGTAAAATTTACATAAAAAACAGCAAGTTGATGTGATCCATAAATAAATGTAAATTCATTTTTCTCAAGCGCCTAAAAGATCCATGTGCAGAGATGAGAAAGTAAAATAAAATCCAGTATACATACAATTGTTTATCAAAAAACTTTAGATGTTAATAAATAATGATATGTTTGGTTAGGCATTTTATTTTAAACAAAATATACAAATTTACATAACATGTAACAAACCATTATTCTAGGTTGCAATTTTCTAAATTTTTTTGCTGACATTTAAATTTTTCAACTCCTTTATTTTTCGGTTGAGGTATCTTATTTTAAAAAAGTTTCTACCCAAACAAAAACGTTTTAGAATTTTGTCATCCAATTTCAACGTTGAAGGCCAATCCGACCCGAGCGGGGTTTAGTAGCCGCTACAACAACAACAACAACAACAACAACAAATTAAATTCGTCTTTCTTACGGGTCGATTACGGATGGCAACCGAACTTCAGTTGGGTTTCCAGTGGCTAAATAGTATTACAGATGGCAACTGGCAACTGAAATCTGGCAACAGAGTTGCTATATTGGCAACTGCATTTTTGTGGTTGCAGCGAAACTTTCATTGGGGTATTTATTTTTTCAACTGTTTCTTCAGCTTATTTACACTAAAGTTTTGGTTGCTGGTACTTTAAAATTCCATTATCTTCAACTTTATAGCACTTAACTATAGTTGCTATTCATAATACAGACTTTCATTTCAGTGGCGTTGACCATCGGCAACCCAATTCGGATTGCGTTGCAATCCATAATGGACCCTTTATAAGCAATTGCAATGCTTACATTTCGAGCTTCGGCACAGCTCTTCGGCTTAGTCTTGCGATCTTCTTCGTAAGCGAAATCTCCCCCTTGAAAATGTAAGGCCCTGTCTCCACAGGAAAACACCGATGTCGTGATAACCATGTCACAAAGTATATTTCCAATGGAGGCCGCCTATTTCTCATGGGCTGCAATATATGTGAGCGCTTATTGCTTGACATCTATTGCCAGAAATTTGATAGTTTGACAGCCATATTTTCATATTTTCATATTTTCATTATTTTGTTATTAGGATGTTTAACTTTAAAGTGTGCTCGTGCTTTTAGTTATTTTTGAAGAAATATGTGTTTTAAAGTTAAGTCCATTTGGCAGCGCGGGCATGATTGTGTTGGGTTACCCAATATAAGGTGTTCGTGGGAGCAATGCGTGTGACCAAGACGGAGGCGCAAAAACATTAGAATGTGCACTTTCGAAATAGTTGTAGGATAAATTGGGGTTTTGAGTACACGGTTTATGTTAGTGTAGTGATGGTGGTTATAGTTACCATGAATACGTATATATCCAGGCATCCAAAATAATCTTATTTTCTGGTCATTTTCGATAAGCATGTCTCTTTATTATGTTCACTGTCCTTAAGTTCGAAGTTGGGTTTTGAACTGCATTAAGGGCCGATAGGCTGTCGGAGCAGATAATCAATTTAAAGGCTGTTTCCAACGCCATGAAGTTCGCGTTACTTATAGCAATAGCTTCTGCTATGAATGATAACGAAATATCTGAGAGTGTGTGTATTCTTAAGATAAGGCCTTTTGTGTCAACGACAGCATAGCTGGCGGGCGTATCCTTGGTTTTGGAATCATCTGTAAATCAGAGTACCCATTCGTCTGCTTGGTAAAATGTACGGCGTTCATGATACTTTTGAAGGAATACCGTAGCGGGAGTGTGAATTTTTCTGAGCGCAGACAGAGTGAGGTCACAGGATACTTTCTTAATGGTCCAAGGAGGGTTTTTTGTTAGGTTGCGATGTCGAGGGCTGAGTATAATGCGGATGGGATTCACGTCGTGTTATTGCTAAGCCTCAAGAGATTGACGTCGTTATCGATAATGGCATTTGAGGAGATAATTAGTTTAAGTACCAACCTTGCGTGTATTTGATTAATTCTATCTTCTAATGAAGGTAAGGCTTCTGCCAGGATGTTTTTTATTGGTGTTGTTCTGTAGGCGAAGACGCATGCAAAATTGGAACCTCTAGGGGCGCTGATGTCACATTAAAAAGTACATTCGACATGTACTTCTAAGTAAAAATTCGTTCAAAAACAATATTAAAAAAAATGTTTTTAATGGAAATTGTAGTAACATAACGTGAGGTAACCTTTTTAAAATTTTGACTGTTTTTTTTTTACATTTTATCATACAAATGTCACTTATATTCAACAGTTTTCATTTTGCTAGAGGCCAATGAATTTTTATTTTTTTCTGGTTAGCCTAGTAAAATTAGATCAAATTGGTACGAAGAAAAAAATCGTAACAGCGATTTTTTGTTGCAAATACTTCTATTGGACACGTAGATCATAGATCCAGTCTTGCCCCTAAATTTCATATGGCAACATTTCGCCATCTTGGATTTTAGGTTTTTTGCGATTTGCAAGCTTATTTTGAATTTTTCGTAAAAATGGCTATATACAAATTTGTAGAGAATTTAATTTCCCCACATTTGTTATATAGTTTTTGTTTTTTTTATAAACGCATTTTTTATTGTGATTAATTAGCAAACACTTCGAAAAAAATTTATATTGCCACGATTTTCGAAAATACGTCGCATATTGAAATTCCAAAGTTGTAGAGAATTTCATTCTCCACATATTTTAATCGAACTTTTTTTTTTGTACGACGCTTAGCTCACGACCGGGAACGTGCCAACATAGCGATGTAAGGGAAGCGACGTAAAATTCATTTCCATATCACATCAACCGGTACAGTAAGTTGGCCGGAATATTATAGAACGGATTACAAGGATTAAGGTCTTAAAATGATCATATAGATGTCCCCAATTGAAAAAAATATGGCCTTTCGAAAAAATTCAACATGGAGTCTCAAATATGGCGTCTAAACTAACCATAAATTAGATTTGGCTTTACAACTTTTTGCGCGCTTACACTCCGCAGCGCCTGGGTTCAAGCCCTGGTCACTGCAATATCGCAAAACAATTTAGAAAAAAAGTTTTTTCTTAACAGCGGTCGCCCCTTGGCAGGCAATGGCAAACCTCCGAGTGTATTTCTGCCATGGAAAACAGCTTCTCATCAAAATGCAATCGCCGCTCGGAGTCTGCGTAAAACTATAGGGCACTCCACTTTGTGTGACAACATCATGGCGCACGCCACAAATCGGAGGAGAAGCTCGGCCAAATACTAACATATGGGTGTTTCCTGCGTTACGGACGTTCCGGTTGGAGACACTTCTTTCATCATAAAAACTATAGGAGGCTTTGAATGAACACAAATTTTTTGTCGTGAGTAGTCATCATAAATGCCTATCTGAAACCAATAAAAATATTTTCCACAAATGTTATATGGTAAATGCATAACGATTAAAAGAACCTGTTCGGACGTTCCCAAATTGGAACTCGTATCGAATATGACCGATGATTCATGCAAAATTCTGCGAATCTGTTAACGGTACAAAAAAATATGTATGAATGGTTGTTAGAATAACAAGTAGCTATAACCATTGCGTCAACCTAAACTTCCTAACGATGTTTAACAGCTGTCCAAAACTGTGCAAAGTTGTTCGGACGTTCCCGTTCGGACGTTCCGATTTTTTCAAATGATCATTTTTAATTTTCCTTCTATAGCTTTTTCTTTCGATTTCTCTTTTTTTTTATATTTTGCCCACTTTTCTTCATCTTTCTTCAAATTCCGTCTCCCCTTCATTGCTCTCTTAGCCGTGCTTTTAACGTTCGTTGAAGTCATGTCTTCGTACAAGCAGAAGTATGTACTATATCTACGGTGACCATCCGTCCTGTATTATACGGGACAGTCCTCCTTTTTCGTCAATTATCCTGGTAATTTATTTATTTTAAACGGGACGCGAAATGTTCTGTATTTCTTTTAATGTCCCGTATTCGGTATTTTGGCGCTTTAACAGCTCATAAAAATGACATGCCCATGAAACAGTTTTTATTTTCAAATCTGGGCGCTTGTGATTCGAATCGAGGAGCACATATGTGGATGGTTTCTGAAGTTATAATTTTGCGTAGAAACACTGGGTATTTGCATATA
>NW_023462080.1:0-21206 GCF_013731165.1 Rhagoletis pomonella | reverse complement strand
GGCAGCCTTAGCATTAATTCATAGTTACCAAGCACATGTCTGCCATTTTGAACATAAGTCAATAATGATGACTATCCGTTTTTAATCATATTTTTTCGACAAAAAAATCTGCGGAAAGTTAATAATAAACAAAATTAATGTCCAAAACAGCCGACCTTCCAGTGCTGATCACGGAAGGTGTTGACTTTCTTATTATAAATCTTCTTGGCGCATCTTATCGCTCAGCAAACATGTAGACTTTCACTCAGCTGCTCACACGATAAAACATTTATATGTATGTATAAATGCATATATATCAGTATGGTGTTCTTAAGTACATGTACATACATAAATATTCAAATTATGACATCTTGGTAAACACAGTTAAGAGATAGTCTTTATATTGTCGTTAATTTTATAAGCAGCAGTAACAGTCAAACACTCACACAGGCAACTCAGCTTCACACTTACAAAAATGCGTGCTGAAAACAATTATTTATTTTTCCCTTTTTTAATATTAATGTTTTTTATGGGTTTTTTGGGGGACCTATAAAAAATAGTTAATATTAAAGACTGTTTAAATCAAAAATTGACTAGTGTTATTGGATGTCTCCAGAAGAGAAAGAGAGTTTTCCGATCGCAAAATATTGCTTTTCACTAACTCTATTACATTTCTACGATTTTTTTTGCCCATATAAAAAACATGGAAAATTGAGCGCTTTGATGGACCTATAAGCATTTCTTGATTTATAAAAAAACGGGTATATTATTTTCAGTATAGAACAATCCTAGAGGGTGAGAGAACTAAAATTCCGACTCAGCTTTTTTTTTACCACCCTAATGTACATACATATACACTTTATAAATAAACATAATGAAAGGCCGTTTAGAGTATCAAAAAGCGTAATCTTAAATCTGGGATCTGGAATTATATTTATAGAAACATATTTATTTTTTCCGTTAATATCTTCTAAATTTTATTGATCCACACTCGAGTTTATGAATGGTTTAATATCATTCGTTTCAATATGTAGATACTAAAAAAATTTCAACCAACCTAATGTGCCTACACACGCAAATTGTACATACATATATAGATATTTACCCAGTCGGAAAAATTAGGAATTATGGAGGCTTCTAGGATAGGGCTGCCAGACGTCCCGGTTTTCCCGGACATGTCCCGGTTTTAGACTATTTGTCCCGGTGTCCCGGTCCAACCTTAAAATGTCCCGGGTTTCATTTAGATGTCCCGGTTTTCGATTTGATTGCACAAATTTGAATAAAAGTTCAAAAATAACTACAATTTTATGAATTCACTGAGGGAAATAACGCATAGTAAAAATGAATATTTTTATTTGATTATCGTTGTGAAATGTTCGTATTTAAAAACAACACTTTAATACCACACACGCGTGGTGTTGATTCAAACTCAGCATTTGAATGCATATTTATATATCTGGCTGTAGATGAGTGCGCAAAGATACTTGCCACAATTTGTCAATTTCAAGAGGGTCAGGGTTCAAATCCCATTACAGGCAGCATGGAATTTAAATATAAATTTTTTAACTTAATTATGAAAAAGCTTTCGTTAAGTGCAAAGCGACTGAATAATAAAATGTGTATACGAGTTGGGTTGGTGCTCTTTCATATGCATATTGTTTTAAATTTAGCACGTTTTTTTAATTCTAAACTTCTTTCTCTCAGTGCACCGGTTTCATTTGTGAAATAGTTACATCTTCAGATAGTTGAACTTTGCACAAGCAATAGTTGATGATTAATATACATATGTACGTAAATACGTTAAAAATTCGGTGCACAGAGTTTTACAATTATATTAAGGAAAAGTCAGAAGTTTTGAAACAAGTCCACAGCAACGAAAAATTTGACTGATATTTTAATGTTATCTTGTACTCAAATTTTTTTTTCTTTCATGAAACTTAGAGTGCTTATAAGTACAGTGCCGTACAAAGTTATTGGCACGGAGACTCTTCATCAAATCACAATTTCTAATCAGATCTGTCAGAACAATTTTGAAAATATAGCTTTTGTACCAATTAATTAACTGCAAGTCTGAAATTGCCAGAAAATTTTGTTGATTTTTAGCCATTTTTTTGCTGACATGTCTTCCATATGAAAAGAATTGTCGAACATAGTTTGTATGGAAGAAACTCTCAGTAAAAACCATACCAAAAATCAACTAAAATTTAATGGGCTGCAAAACTTCATTTTTTAAATTTTTACAAAGTCTAATTAAAAAGTTGCAAATTTGTATGCAAATTTGTTGAATATCTTGAGTTTTGCACAAAGTTTAGAAATTTTATTTTTATGTTTTTTGATGTATTTAGTATAATAACGGCGCAACACAAATTTAGCTTACCAACAGACCTGCACCGACACGGCTAACACGGTTGTGTAACTTCCCAATATTGAAAAGGCAAACATTTTCAAGTCAACAAGTCTTTGAGAAATTCTTGATTATCAGGTGAATATACCACGTTTTTCTGCAGATTTTTCCCAACCAAAGTTTAACGAAAAGTTGAATAAAGTTTGAATTAAAATTGACAGCCAAACATTTCTCAAGTGCAGCACTCAGATTATTTTGCAAACAAAAAATTTGCACTTCTGTTAGTAACTGGGCTCGTTCTCCAATTGAGGTACACTTGACAATCAACATTTGATATTGTAATATGTTTGGGATCTCCACTGGACCTTCAACCTAAATGTTTATTGGATTACTTGGCTTCCGTTCCTTTGGAAGTTCTTCTAATAAAGCTTTCAAATAGAGGAGCTTGAAAAAGCCCTGTCTGAAAGCTTTGATTTTGAAACGCTCCTAATTTTGCCGACTGGGTATTCTCTATATTTTTCCATTCCTGTTCTACAATCATCATTTGATTTATTCTCGCTATGTTTGCCTCTATGTATGCAAATATTCCTACAATTAAGCGCTTTTTATGAATCTGTAAATAGCTGGTAGCTCAAATATAATATTTGTTGCGGAATAAAAGTATTAAGTGTTGTTGTTTTTATTAATGCAATTCGCTTTGTTTTTCTTGTTTACTTCTCACGTAAATAATTCAACATGAAATGTGTTTCAAATACATGCATACATATGTTCATATGTATGTGCATGTGTACATTAGACAGATTCGGTCTTTCCCACTAGTTTGAAAGCTTGCTTCGAGAGATCTTTAGCGTCATAAGAATTTCCGCCTTAACCGCAGCTAGAATTGGCATTTTTAAACAGTTTCTCAGATTAATAATAATTAATAGATTTTGATTTTTTACAACAAAATAACTACGAAAAATTTTTGAAAGATTGGACAACTATTCTCAATCACGACTCTTCCAACCCATGTGCGAGATGCGTTAACCAACTCGTGTGAAGCCTTGGTTCAAGCAGAAAGAGAGGAGGCTTCGGTGATAAAAAAAAAAAACGGATCCAATTGGAAACCCAAAACAGTCCCGGTTAACTGCATCCGAAACTTTGACGATCCACCACCGGAAAAAAGGGCCAAGCTTTGTGGATACGCGCAGTTTTGCTTAGAGAAATCCCAGACTGATATCGCCACAGTACAGCAAATGCGATGGACTGCCCTGATTGCCACGACATTTATTACGGCGCACAAATTTGGTGTGGCATTTTTAGCTGGGCCGAGGCCTCGACATCTTGTATCCAGGTTCACCCCAATCAGTGAACTATTTTTACCACAATATGCATCAAAGTTAAATATGTTTGGTCCAACAAGAAACTTCTCATCGACCGAATGTAAATTAGCAGTGGGAATCGATCTCCCAATCCCTTCGTACCGCTGCGGTTGGCTATTATCAGCCAAACAGGAAAAGCTGGTATGAGCCTTCTCATCCTTGTTCGATATTGTTCACGTTTCTGCGCCATATAGAAGGATGGGCACGACATTCATTGCGAAAGGGTTCTGCGTTTCTGTTGCCTACCGAGCCCAAAGTAGCATCATCTTCTTCTTGATGTGCGTTGTAGCCACCTCTAAGCGATTCTGGCCGAGTTCAATAAATAGTCTGCAACTTCTCTTCTATGCCAACTGACGCCAATTAGAAACGCCAAGTTAAGTTAATTCTTTCCATTGCGTGAGAGGCCTTCCTCTTCCTTTGTTACCAGCATCGTGATTCACGATGTTTAGGTCCTTTCAGAGCTGGAGCGTTTCTGTCTATCGTACTGTATGACTGAGGTAGGTATTTTAGTCAGCCGGTTAATGCCTAAATATGTACTTAGTTGTAAAACTCACACAGACCTTCGCCCCATTGTCTGTGAAATTTCGTTGTCGCCAACATGCAAAGGCTCATATATTCTCCGCACAATCGTTTTTTCTTTTCTCAAATATATACTGCAACTACCGCGCAATCGCTTGTTTTCATTATCCATGATTCTGCGTTATATAGTTACTAGTACGGGCATGATAAGTAACCTATAGAGTGTGGTTTTTTTGCGTAAGGACCTGACTCCTCGATTGCCAATTCAGTCCAAAATAGCACTAGTTGGCAAGTGTGATGCTCCATTGAAATTCACGGCTAAAGTTATTAACGACGTTAACGCTCGTCCCTAAAAATATCACGCGTCGATTGCTTTTTGAAATAATAGCTGCCTACCGTGAGGTGAGTGTCAAGACGGCTATGCGCTGACGAATTGTTTGCTGACAGGAGATACTTCGCTTTGTCCACGTTCACTACCAGGTGGCCCACGCGCTTTGCTTCTCTATCGACGTGTTTTTATACCCGAGCGCACTTGTGCACAAGGGTATATTAATTTTGTTCACATAACGGTTGTTTGTAACAGCCAAAACGAATCGAGATAGATATAGACAAATGTATACATAAATGATCAGGATGAAAAAAGAAATCGATTAAGCCATGTCTGTCTGTCCGTCCGTCTGTCCGTCTGTCCGTGTACACGATAACTCAAGCGAAAATTGAGATATCTCAACGAAATTTGGTATGTAGGTTTCCCTTAATCAAAGGTAGGTTGGTATTGAAAATGGGCGAAATCGGACTTTAACCACGCCCACTTCCCATATAACGGTAATTTCCAGAAATACGAAAACTGCGATATTTTAGTAACTACTGAAGATAATTCACTCAAAATTGATATTTACAATAATTTTCAGACGAAAAATAAGAATATTATAAATTTTTGGAAAATGGGCGTAGCCACGCCCACTTATGGTTACATGTGTATATCTTGGTAACTGCTGCACCAATTTCTTCCAAACTTGGCACAGTTGTTGGCCTTCGCATAACATACCAAATGGCCGAAAATTTTTAAAATAGCTCAATAACCACGCCTACTTCCCATATAACGGTAATTTTCAGAAATACGAAAACTGCGATATTTTAGTAACTACTGGAGATTATTCACTCAAAATTGATATTTATAATAAGTTTTAGACGAAAAATAAGAATATTATAAATTTTTGGAAAATGGGCGTAGCCACGCCCACTTATGGTTACATGTGTATATCTTGGTAACCGCTGCAGCAATTTCTTCCAAACTTGGCACAGTTGTTGGCCTTGGTATAGCATAAAAAACCGCCGAAACTTTTTAAAATCGGACAATAACCACGCCCACATCCCATATAACGGTAATTTAGAGAAATACAAGATCTTTGATAAATCATTAAATATTGAAGCTAATTTATTCAAAATTGATGCTTGCAACAATTCTTTACCAAGAAATACGTTTATGGTAAAATTTTGGAAAATGGGCGTGGCACCGCCCACTTATGATCAAATATAAGTACATCGGTAACCGTTCTACCAATTTGTACCAAACTCGGTATGGTTATTGTACTTGCCACGTGTAAGCAAAACGTTGAAAATTATTGAAATCGGACTAAAATAACGGCCGATTCTCATATAACGGTAAATTTAAGAAATGCTTGAAACTTCAATATTTCGAAATTGAAGGACGCTAATTTACTCAAAATTAGCGGAAGGTTTCGGAAGGGTGAAAAAACATATATTTAATACTTGCGCCGGGTATTTAATGTTCGGCTCCGCCCGAACTTAGACTTTCTTACTTGTTTATTCTACATTCATTACACTATGCGACAGTCAAAATCGGGATGGGATGAACCCAACGGGAAATGTTATATCGGTCAAAACAAGTTATACGTGGCCCGGCGTTTCGCTGGAACACGTCTAGGAATCGAGATATATCGATTTGAAGTTAGTAACTATCATATAGGGGAAGTTGTCACCTTTGGTGGTCTTTTTTTTGACATAACTCGAGAACCACTAGTCCGATTTTGCTCAAACAAATTTAAGAAAATTAAAAATTACAATTCCTTTAATCTGTTGATATAACGTTTTTCTATATACTCAACAGTTTTGCCGGTAAAAATAAATGTATGAAGAAAAAAAAAAATATTTTTGCCTAAAAATTAATTTTTTTTTTTAATTCATAAAAAATCCAAAACGGAGTAATATATAATAAATATTATCCAAATTCATTGAAACATAAAATCAATATTCTTGTCAAAATGAGATACCTTCACTTAATTGTGAATAAAAGCGAAACGCGTCCATCGATTTTCATGATCTATGTCTCGTTTTGCTTAAAGGTTATGTGACTTTGCGTGAAAGTAATACGACTTCCCTTTTTTCCGTTTTGGATTTTTTATGGATTTAAAAAATAAAAAAATTTAATATTTTAGGCAAAAAATATTTTTTTTCTTCACACATTTATTTTTACCGGCAAAACTGTTGATTATATAGAAAAACGTTATATAAACAGATTAAAGGAATTGTAATTTTTAATTTTTTTAAATTTGTTTGAGCAAAATCGGACTAGTGGTTCTCGAGTTATGTCAAAAAAAAGACCACCAAAGGTGACAACTTCCCCTATATGATAGTTACTAACTTCAAATCGATATATCTCGATTCCTAGACGTGACCCAGCGAAACGCCGGGACACGTATAACTTCTTTTTTTACCGATATAACTTTCCCCGGTAGTTTGAACCCTTCCCGATCACTGACCCCTACCATTTGTCTCACAGTGTTATTCTTATCTCTGTGTTTTATTACTTCAAACGGCGTCTAATTTTTCAATTTGGAAGAGAAAGAAACAATTTTACTTTAATTAAAAAATTACACCTTCTGTATTCTTCTGTTTTACTATATTGCACTCTTTTATAGCCAATTTTCTATCATCGCCCTTTCCCGGGATCCTGGCTAAGCCACCGTGTATATATATGTGGCCTGAGAATCAGTTTCCTTTGTACTAAGTATACTCATATGCCAGGTGCTTACTAGTTTTTCACCCCGTCTGTTCGCTCTTATGATATCGACTACCTCTTTCTTTAGAGAAGAGCATCATGGTCACTTGATGATAGATCACTTGATAATTTTCGCTGCTCAAACCGCAAAGCAGATCTCTTATGAATAATGCTGTTTGGATGAGTCTTTCCCTTGAGATAGACAAAGGAGAATTGCGAATGATCTCGCTTTACTGGGGTGGAGATTAATCCGTTACATCCCCTGCATCATTTCCTGTAAGTATGTTTCCATCATTATTTTCTTCTTATGGAGGAATATTCTCCACGAAATATATTAAATGCATTTGGTAAGTAGTTAATTGAGTGGCGAGTACTTACTTACTTACTTACATACATATGTATGTAAATATAATATAGGTACAGTAATGTAATATATTATGTGATCCCTCACAAAGTATGTAAACAAATGTTTAGAAACACTCCTGCGTACTAACTTTGTGTATTATTTATTTAAAAATAGTCAAACTATCGTTCCTCTTTACCAGTTTGCCGCCAATTCTTCAGTTGTCACAAACCTAATCGATTTACAAAGGATTTTTTTATGTACATATGTTTGTATGTATGTAGAGGTACACATCTGTATAAACGTGTTAAACGTGTTAATAAAGGCATGCACATACATAGGATTGTAAATATTCAAACCTCGTTGAGACCTTCTAAGCAGCAAGCTTAACTTATGTATAACAAAATTTTCAAAAATTCTTTGATCTTCACGCAAAGCTCTTCATCTATCCACATTTAGCTCCGATGATAATTTGCACCTTCAAAGGCGAAGGCAATACATATGTATGTATATATTTACATTAGAATATATGTATATACATAAGTATTAATTGTCCATATGAATGTTAGGGTTGTACATTTTATCGTTGTACAAAAATAAGTTTTTTTTTAAGTAATCGATTTGAGAGCTTATGTTTTTGAGTTTAGGTTTAATTTGGATGTTAGGAATTCGTTCACTGATGGCGGGTGAACATGGATACAAAAGTTATCATCTCCAGGCTACCATTTCCCCTTCCTTAGCATTTCCTGAACTGCTGGGATGCCAGCCTTACACTCTTCCAAAACATACAGAAGTTTGGTAGAAGAGATGTGTAGTTATCGAGGACATACATATTTAGCTTCTCCACTAGTATTAAGTGTTGTTTAGAGTTTGCTAAACCAGTGTACAGCTTATTGCTGTAAGGGACTCGTAAATAAGTTTAGATGCACCTCTTGGTAAACATAAGCTGCTGAACGTGGTCGTAAGAGTCGGAATTGGGTATAGTTTTGTAACTGAAGTTGCAAACCCCTTTCTGCAGTGCAGTTGTTATCTTTATTCAAGAATCAAAATCCAATATTTGGTTTTATTACCTTGTTCTCCTTGATAAGGCGCTCTATCACCTTAACAAATTTTTACTAATTACTTTACATGCCCCATTTACTCATGGGAGGCCCTAATGTATTTGTTAAAGGGTAATTCCATGTAAAAGAGGAAAAGGACATATATATGTACATTTCAAAATGCCGTAATTATCATTATTTCAGAAGAAATCTATTGCTAAATGACTAATTTTTGTCTGTGGAAACTTATACTTCATATAAATTTACTTTATACCAGCCACAAGGACCTGCTCCATCAGTCACAATTTTTTAATTTTTATATATTCCTACGAGAATTATATCAGCCTAATTTTTAATGAAAACGAACGCGTTTAGTATATATTTTACAACAACAAAAAATCTCACTTGAAAACTAAGTGTTTTGGTTTAAATTGGAATTTGAGAGCAGAAATATAAATTAGGGGAATTTACAGTCTCCCACCAGTCACATTCATTTAAATAATAGTTGTAAAGAAAGTTAGAAATTGTTTGATATTTTTTGAAAGGAATTTTTACATAAATTGTTTATCTATACATATTCAAAAATATCTTTCACTGTTTTGTAAGATCCGATGACATAGTTATAATTCACAATTGATCACATTCCGGAGTGAAATGTACTAGCAGTCACAATGGAATGGCCCTTAAGCAGAGTTCATGAATGAAACTTCAATGTTGTGTTTCCATACTTATTTCTACATATTTATGCATATGCTGGGTTAAGTGCAGATACATGTATGTATATTAGAGAGGTCCAAAAATTCATGTAAAAACGTAAAGTCGGAACTTTAATGCTCTTACCACTTAGGATTGTTCTACATCGAAAAAATATGCCCCTATTATTTTTATCAAAAAGTATTTAGAGGTCGTTTAAAGCTTTCAAGGTTTTCTATGTGTTTATATGGCGAACAAATCGTGCAAATGGTATTGAATTCTTGAAAATCAATATTTTTCGATCAGAAAACTCTGTTTCTCTTCAAAATACTTCCAGCAATAGTACTCAATTGTTTATTTAATCATTTTTAATACTAACGATTTTTCTACACCGGTCCTCAATGCATTTTTTCTGGGTTTTTTGGAGGAACTATAAAATAGCTAATATTAAAGGTTAAATAAAAAATTTAGAATTATTACTGGAAGTCTCCTATAGAAAAACATAGTTTCCCGATAGAAACATATTGATTTTCAAGAAAAATTCTTTTTTTTCCCATATAAAATACCTGAAAAACTTTAAGCGCTTTGAGCGACCTCTAAATATTTTTTGATTTCAAAATAAAAAATTATAGTTTAAAAAACTAAAACCTCCCTATTATAATTGCCATTCGTACTGTCATCAGGTATGTAATTTGAGAATAGAAATCGCTGCATCTTTCAGGCGCATCAATATTACATAGTTACATCCCGAGCTAATAAAAGGAAGGTAATAATAAAAAGCATGGCTATATTTTTTGGTATAGAACCACATTAGCATTAAAACTCCGACTTGACTTTTTTTTTGCACCACCCCAATGTATACATATGTTTTAATAGCGTTGCTGTTGAATAAATGGAAAGACAAAGTATCATTTTCTTAGCACTTCTTCCACCTCGGCACACTTTGACAATGCCTATTTCAACTGTGCATAGTTTGATCTCATCTGTGGCACCGAATTGACTTGAAAATATCTTCTACAAACACCTACGGGTGTCAAGCACAATTTTAATGTACTCGTATCACTCTTTGACCCACCACTCACTTGCGTAGCTAAACGCACCCGCATTCAAATACTCGGATGCACATTGTTGTTATTTGACTAGTTTGCGGTAGCCAATATAAATCATGAGTAAACATTTTGATATTGTAATCCTCACTTTAATCTACTCGTATAAGAATCGAGAATCAAAGTTTCTTTGATATGTGTGCGGCTCGCTTTCATGTCTCTTTTTTCGGCGGCTACCGAATTTGATGGATTACGTGTGTCCAAACATTAACCGAAATTCGTCTGCTTCGTTATTTGGTTGGTTGTTGGGTGGTTGGTTGGCAGAATTGTTTGCTCAGTCGCTGTTACAAAATGTTTTGGTTTGCGTCGTTTACGAGCCCGTTGAAGTAAATTTTTTGTGACTGTTGCTGTCGTCATCGCCTTCTTCGGCTCCTAGTACAACGCGCACACACTCCTACATACACATGTTTAACATCACCGCCTGGGTTGCCACTTTGTTAAATTGTTACCAAAATTGGTAGAAAAAATTTGGGTTGGTAAAAAGGTAAATTTTTTCTCATTTTGGTAGATTTTCGTTGAATTATTTAGTTTGAAAAACAAATAAAACTTTTCGTTTCCGTTTTATTTCTCGTAGTTATCTTTTTATTAGAAATTTCTTTCCAAAAGTGCAGTGTACTTTATTGCATTAATTTTCGAACACTTTAATGCACAATTTTTATATATGTTCATATGAATAAATGTATAGCGATAAAAGGCGAACATATCGATAAAAGGCGAACATTCAAAACTCTTTTTACGGCAATTCCGAGAAGCTTTTGATTGCCTAAATATTTTAAATGATTATTTAAATAAAAAAAGAACGGACAAGTATGTAATTACCCACTTCGAGCCTTCGAAAAAAAAATTAAATCAACGCATATTTTTATCAATGACAATTGTTAAATGAAAGAAAAAAAAAACACAAAATACTGGAGGCAAAAAAATTAAAAACTGCCAACGGGAATTTTTAGCTGGAAATTGTTGACTAGTCTCAAGTATTATGGGCTACAAAACTCCATACTTTAAATTGTTCAAAAACTTCAGAGTAAAAATTTCGAAATCTAAACGAAAATTTTTTGATTTTTTCTAAATGTTGTATTTCCTTGATTTTTAAATGTCTGGCTAAAGCGCAAACAATATTCTTATAAAATAATACCAAAAAAACTTGGCTTGAAAAAAAAAAAAAAAAAAAATTGAATATTACAAAAAAATCATCAAGCATTTTTTGAGTCACTGTATTTATCTATAATATCTCCAGTTTAAGTTTTTTTCAAATGATGAAGTTTCGTTGTTGCCTTTAGTTTAATCAGTTTCGCTTTTGGTTGAAGCAAACTGAGAAGATGCCATTAATATGATCCTTAAATAAAAAGTTCCTTAAACACAATTTGAATTCTTATGGAATTAACTGAAAAAATAACAAAACTATAGTTTTCATTAAAATAACTAAAAAAATTGTTGTTAGATATTTTCCACAATTGGTAGATTTTTTTCAAGTGGATGGTAAGTATTTTTTCTCGTCAGTGGCATCCCTGATCACCGCTTGTCTTCCCTGTTCGGTACGGGACGTGCACCGATTGACAATCGGCCATCCAGTGGACGGCTGGTATTCGGTTCTGACGCATTTTATGTCGTCATCGCAATTATCACCTAAATATTCTACTTTCAGTTTTTTCCGTGTATTTTTGGCCGGTGATAAGAATTGATTGTTGCTCGGTGACTCCTATTTGAAGTTAAACGGCGTGTGTTGGCCAGAAAAACATTGAATCGATGGTGTAATGATGTGTTGAAGCGATGAAGCGGTATGCCTACCAGTGTAGCGGTGATCGTTAAATTGTTTGTTTTTTGTCGTCTCAGCTTTGATTTATGAAATAATTAGTTAGAAACTGTGATTGCAACAAAATACGTGTGGAATACAAATAAATAATAATTGGTTTTCGGTCATCTACATATATACGTGATTCATGGTAATACTTGTGTGGCGGGGTGTATTTAGTACATACAGTGATTCACAGAAGTATTTTGCTTTGATTTTCTATTCGAAAATACTTCTGGGAGTCACTGTACATGCATATATGTATATGTGACATGTTTATAAAAAAAAAGTATATGAAAAATACAAGCAAAAAACGTGTTTGGTGAAATTGTGTAGAAGCTAAACTTAGTGTCGTCATTTTATATAAAATACGCTTACTCTGATCTCAATATCAAAGAGTTTTGGCGACAAAGTTGGTAAGTTAATTACTTGCTGATCGATCACTTTTAATATTTGTATTGACATAAAATGTTGAAAGCTTAAACTTGCGTTGTATTTTTTTTTACAATAGATATGTATTTATTTATTGAATCTTTCTTTCGAAACTAACAATAAAATTATTAAGAGGGATTAGTGCACAGTTTTCATGCAAAAGCAAACAAAAATGTGTTTTTAATGGTACTTTCTAAATTACCAAGCGACAAGTTTAATGGCCTTCTATAGGCTGCTCTCCCCAAAGTAATCTAATTTCGCCCACCAATATTAAGAAATCCTCATCATCATTAAGGGCAGAACAACCCGCAGTGGGACTTCACTCTCTGATATTTAAATCACAAGCTAATTTGGTCCCTTGGGATCTGTCACCTGCCCTGATGCATTGATGCTACGTAGTCAAGCCAATACTGCTCTATAGCGTTTTGGTGTAGTAGAAAGCCGCAAAAAAGTCCTCATACCTCGGGCCTATCGAAAAGGTTCAGCGCCTCTCCGCACTGTGCATCACGGGAGGTTCTCTTTAACGGCTGCTCTTGAAAAAATCCTCAATCTAGCGCCCATTGAACTATTCGCAGAAAACCGCGCAGGTAGATTGACGGCTATTGGGGAATTCAATGTAAGAACCTTTGGGCACAGCTCAATTAGTGCGGGAATCGCAGGCAGCACGGACTCCATGGCACCTGGCTTTAAGTGGGAACGAAGATTTCGCAAAACGATTTAGGAGGAGGGATCGCGCAAGGGAATGGAACCAGCTGTAGATCCCTAAACATTTTCATGGACGGCTCTAAAATGGTACCGGGATTTACAGTCGGGAAGGACTGAACATCTGGCGGGCTGTAAGGTTACTTGACCATTAGAGCATATTTCAAGCAGAGCTAGTCCCCACCGAAACGACAAACAGCTCAAAAATAAACATAGACAGTCAGGCGACAATTAAGACAGTCACCTCATATAGTATTTCATCCAAAAACATCCTTCACAGCCGGGAAGCCACTGACAGGCTACCCGCAGGCAGAAGGCTGCATATCTATTGGGTGCCGCGCCACAAAGGAATTGAGGGTAATGAAATAGCAGATGAGACTGCCAAGAACGCAACCAGTCTGACTGTCGAACAGACAAGCTACATTCGTAGACCACTCCAACATTTGTACAACGAAATAGGCGATGCTATGATTGGTCTGTTAAAGGCTAGATCAGGGCTGCCAGACATTCTGCTTCTTTAAGATTTGACCTTTCGAAAATTGTCCTGGTGTCCTGGTCCCTACCTAAATTTTCCTGATCATCAATCAATACATACGCCCATTTTATATTTGGCCGATCTTTGCTATAAAAAAGGGTTAAGATTTCTGTTAATACTTAATAAAAAAATCTATAAAGAAAAATTTTTTTCTAACATATCTGGTGAGTTTGCCTTCTTTCTTTTCAGCTTATTATGTTAAAATATTCCTTTTTATCTTCAGACGAATCCGAAAAAAGTAGAAGATTCTGAACAGATACACGGCGGAAGGGTTATATATAATATGACCATCTATTTCATATCTCAAAGAAGTACAGCCTAGGTTGGGTTAAGTTAACGCCGCGAGCCGATTAGCTAATTCGAATACGGCTAATTTCGATCCCTGAGACCGCAGTATTTGTTCAGAAGTGCGAGCCAAAATGCTTCCATCATACCCTCGCAAAGGTTGGACAGTCTAAAAGAAAGTGTGGAGATGATTCCACTTCATCTTCCTCTTGACAGTTGTTACAAAAGGATCAGTTGAAATTCCTAGTCTCACCGCATAAATACCAATATCACAATGGCCTGTCATAACCCCCATCACTAGCCCCTGAGATGCAACGTGTTTTAAAGTGTCCTATAAAAACATTTACTATTTTTTATTTCACAAAAGGATCCGGCTTCCCTTAGCCTAATACCAGTTAAAGCTGCGACAATTCTGTCTGCAATATCCGCAGGCGCCGTGTTCAACATACATATGTACATATGTTAAGCGCCAGTGTAGGTGTGGTTCCTAATGCTCCGCTAACTCCTCTTTTACAAGTGTAGCCTTCTCTAGTTAGTTCCACAACATGGCCGCATCATCTACATATGTAGGCGATCACCCGACAGCCCACTTTTTCCAGTTCATCTAGAAGGTCGTTTACAACCGCAATCCAGAGCAGGGGGGGAGATAACACCGCCTTGTGGAGTGCGCCTATTGACTCAGCACTGAGTGTAGACGCTCCCCCACTCCGCTGCGATAGGTCTGTCACGAAGTAAGCCTTATTAGGTTGGTTTCAACCACCAGATTATGAATATACTTGACTATTGCCTCTGGAGTAACATTGTTGAAGGCGCTATCAATATCGAAGAAGGCCCCTACTGCATAATCTTCATGCGTGAAGGCTTCCTCTCCTTCCTGAAGTACAAAGTATCGAACCTTTCTGAAAGCCACTCCGTTCCCTTTTTTTTTTTATTAATATAATCGCAATAGAACTTTGGGTATAAGCGTAGAAATAATACTTATAATAAATGTTCAAAAGAAAGCTTTATGTAAGCGTTTAAATGTAAACTTATAATAAAGGTTCAAAAAAAAGTTGTTTATAAGCGTATGAATATAAACTTACTAAAATTTTTTAAAAGAAATCTTTTTATAAACGGTTTTATAACCTTTTATTGAAACAATATTTCATTAAAAACCCATGCATAGATTATTTAGTAGGACCCTTTTTAAGTAATATAATGTAGTAAATAATATCCAAATAGTTTATAACAAATGTGATATAGAAACTAAAAGAAATGCGGATCTTCTGCGGGCTCATCAACAGTCGCGAAAATCTAAATAGGGAAGAGATATTTTAGCATACAAATTCACGATAACACACGAACATTAAGCATGCGTGCAACAGCTTTCAATTAAATACGGTTATTGGCAAATTGGAAAAACGACATCGATGCAGCTATACATTCCGCCTCATCGCCGCCATTCTCATTGATGAAGGTTTCTGAAAAAAAAAACGTAATAATAAGGGTAAGGAAGACTCGAATGTTTTGCCGATTAGTGCAGTGGGTCCTGAATTGGAAGTAACGTTATGCACAATTTGTTCTTCCGCGGACTTCACTATTCAAATTTATAATTACTTCACACTGTCTCTTTCACTTTTTAAACGCGACATTGATTTTATTTTAGTTTTTCTTTTAATAATATATTTTAAAGAACGTAAACAAGTCACTTTCAATTGAAAAAATGTCATATTAACTGCTTCAAGTCGTTGGCATTTCCATTTAATTTTTAAGTTTAAATGATTTATTAGCATTCGCTCTCAACACTTATTAAAGGTTCTTTTGAGAAAAAAAACTTGAAATAAACATAATATTAAAAACGCTTATTATAGCAAACTTACTTTTAAGTTATTTTTAAAAACATTTACTGAAATGCTTGTTGGGTTATATAAACATATACATACATACACTAGCGTAAATTTTAAGAAACCCCCTTACAGGAGGCATGAAGGAAAACACTTATTCGGTCCTTATTGAGTAAGTCTTTTAGAACGGCTTCAGTTAAGATAGCCTAGCAAAATACAAAATAGAAAAGAATTTCATAAAGCGCATTGTAGGAGTGTAAAAATTTACTAATGGTTGTCAGGAAAGCATTCAAGTTACATCACAATCCAGAGAAATTGCTCTTTTATGAATCATAATCACAATTTATGATTAAGAAAATTCAAAGTTTGAGCGTGTTCCATACAACCATGTCATCAATTATTCACCTCTACGGATTGTGCCACAAAGCTACATTGCTTCTAATATCAGAAATTACTTCAAAAAAATGCAGCGCCAGAACCAAAGCAAATGTATTTACATATAAGAAATCCATTGGATCCTTATTCACTTGTATCTTCGCTTTTTTTGGATGATCAGTGTCCTGGTCGATGGGATCAGGCTTATGGCAGCCCTAGGCTAGCAGGAATGGAAAACTGCAAAAGTTATGTGCGAAAACAGTGGAACAAATTATATTCGCTTCTTGCTATGGCTATGCAAGAAAGATTGCAGAGTTCCCTGCAGAAAAAAATTATCAATTGATAAAAAATAACCTACTTGTAGTTAGCTTTTTTGCGGAATTTCTATAAAATATATAACCTGTAGTTAGCTACAAAAAGCTAACTTGAAACAAGTGGACAATTAATGCAGGAGTAAAGCTCGAGATTGTTTTCTTTAAACGCGTTTCTGTTTAAATATCTTGCACTTCGCAAATACTTTTTCGAATGAGGACAAATAAAAGGAAGATCGAAATTTCATATTATCATTTTGAAGTTATGTCTGACGAAGTTCGAATATGGAACCACCTACAGCAGAATATTGTAACAAATATGAAATGTAATAAAATAAATAAAGTAAAAAATAAAAATAAAAAAAAATGTTTTGTTTTTCCTATAGATATTTTATGTCCAAAAGTAGTTAGTTACATCAAATGCAGAGGTAAACCACCCTTGACTATTTCGCGGCCATCGCCATACAAATATAGTTAGCTTTCGTCGAAGAAAATATACCGATAATAAGTGACTTTTAGCTCCTTCCTAATCAACTTGAAGTTAGCTTATAGTTAGATACATTTCCTGCAGGGTTATTACAGGTTTGCTTACGGGGCTGTTCATGCACAAAAAATGGGGTTCACTAACGTGGGCAGGTGCAGGAAGTGTGGTGAGTGAGAGGCCAGGGAAACCTTGGGGATCACACGATTTGTACATTTGTACAGATTATTACAAGGATAATCGTAACAATATTAATACACTAACGAATTCCCATATAAATCTAATTATCCCTTCTGCTCCTATGAGTTTTGAAATTGTTTAGCAGAATGTATGTATATCGCTCCACCTAAACAAGAGGGCTGATAGACCTAAAAACGTCACGAGCAAATTGAAATAGGGTGTGAAAAAAGTAGAATGGTCAACTGGGCTATACTAGTTGTATTTATTATGGTAAGCCGCCATACAGCTAAGAGCGGAATTGTTCTGGTATTTGATTAAACGGTGATAATTGGGCTTTTACTCCTGTACAAATTAATCCATGTGTCTCCGAATAAAACTCTACCGCAATATGTTAGTGGTATTTGCAGCCATTTACAACGTACTCTAACCTTCATAATTTTTTAACATTGATAATATCTTGAGCTTGGGCAACCATTTCCATTGGAATATTACGATCAATATTAAAAAAAAAAATCAAAAATTTCCTGTACAAAATCTATGGAAAATCAACTTTTCAGAAGTTTTCTTTTTTTTTAATTTAAAAGGCCATACAGACGCAAACAACAGAAATTTTCACTTCGGACTTATTCCTTTCATTTGGGTGTCGCTACCTCTGAAAAGAATACATAAAAAAATAAAACTCATTTAATGTGTATTATCTTTAAACGAAAGAATAAATATCATTATTTATTTTGGAACGAATTTCCGTCATGCAAACCAAACTTGACAAGGGATGACGGAAATTCGTTCCAAAATAAATCATCTTACCACCCTGTCGGGAAAATCAACCCACACCAACGCACAAATAAATATCAGAATAATTATTGTTGATCGAAAAAATAAAAATAAATTAATAATAATTTCGTTTGAGCGAAAAAATTAAACCCAAATGTTAATTATTATCGTGAATCTTTATTGGTTAAACTCAAAACATAAAAATACTTATAAATTACAGTAGGACGTACGAACACAAATACGTGAGTATAGTTAAAATTGTTTTATGGTGATTACAACTTGCTGATTTTTTCGGTTGAAATTTAAAAAATATTATTGTTTTCCATCCCTGGGTATGAAAGATACGGAGCTGGATTTAACGGATACAGTGTGTTTAGCTTTAAAATACACTTTTGTTTTACTAAATAACCACATTTTAAAAAAAATCTGAATCAATTAATTTGATAAAATATTAAGGGAGAATCGTGTGGTAACACAGAACACAAAAATACATTTGAGAATTGTATGAGGTACTTCATAGCGTATGCGCAACCTTTTCATTCATATCGTGAATGTTGTTGAATTGTAAAATTATTTGCTTATTTTGTTACTAGTAGTTATGAAAAGACGCGTAGAAATATGGAGATAAGTATGCGCTTTCATATCGATGGTCTAGTGCAATAGCGACACAACTTAAAACTCAAGAGGACTATCGATACACATATATGTACATTAGGGTGGTCCAAAAATGCATGTAAAAACTTACGTCAGAATTTTAATAACTAATAAAGTTAGAAAGGCGAAATTCAAGGATCTGGTAGTTTACATATTAGTCCTTGACATATATTTTTTTCTAAAATAAGTATTGGAAATTTTCAAGGATATTCAAGCATAAAGTTTTTAAAGGACATTTTCAATACTTATTCGTCCTGGTGCACCAAAAAATTGATATTTTTTTTTCTATTCTACAGAATTTTTCCTTTTAATTGATACCCATATTGTTATTCTACAATACACCGAATCTTTTGAATAATTTTTTATTCAATCATATTTTAGAAATTTCGAAGTCCTTTTAAAAAAATCCTGACGTCAAATAGAAAAACTAAACACGCAGTTTTACTATATTTGACCACCAGTTTTGTGAATATGTGGATTTTTTCGTGTGTAAAATTTACTTTCGCACGGTGCTATAATCTCCCCACAGCCACGGGCATGGCACTTCTGAGATTTTATTTCTCCGTCGATCAACTTACGAATCGTACCCTTCATTCCCTGTAAAGTGGGGCCTTTGACAGACGTACAAAAGTTGAACGGGTCGTCCTCTTAATGTAGCGGGGAAGTGTTGATCAGTTCCCGCCGTTTACCAAGTTTTCATTGAGCTTGGAGTATTTTCCAAGGCATCGAAGGGGCAGTGTTGCGACGATCAAGCCTGGCAACTACTTGTATCCATGGGTCTAGACAATGTGACATCAGTCGGGCATCGCATTGCCTGAGACATTAATTGTCACAGTATGCTCCAAAATGCCACAGGTTTCCTAAGTGGAACCTCCGTCTGCCGTCGTCTCTTTATATACCTTGTCAAGGCTCACAAAAGCGGATCCTCCCTGAAACTATTACAAACTCTTTGTAAGCGAATGGTCCGATTACGACACTAAAAAAGAATGAATTGGTACTACCTCATCACCCTCCTCAAAAATGAGCTCCTAGTCGCTGACGAAAGGAGACTTAATTGGTGGATGGGGCCTTCTGAATCTGTGCCTCTGTAGCAGAGGAGTTAGGATTTCCGCAGTTGTGGATACCAAATGAATTACTGCAATCCTTAAGTTGGGGACATCACCATGAAGACCAAGCTGCCGAAAGTGGTAGGTCTGCTCTGATTTCATTCAGGACATTGGCCACGAAGCTTTTTTTAATTACAAAAAGCTGCCTTGCGCCTCACTCCTAGAAGCGAGACAAGTGTATATCGTCGTTTAAAGTACAAAACCGCGTATCGCCATTCTGCAAAACCGCGTAACTGACATTGGCTGCCAAAAATTGGATTTTCTCCCACAAGCTCTTGACTCAATCCTTATCCATTCGTCCTGAAATATACTAGCCAGAAATGCGATTGCTTTATAAAAAAGAGAACCATTTAGAAATATGAGTGTTTTTACGCTCTAGAAAATAATTTCTACAACTTCACATACGCAGTTTTACATTTTGTTGACACGCGGTTTTGCACTTTAAACGACGATATGTATATGTTACTGGCCAAATCCGATCTTCGGAAAAACTAGTTTTTCCTGGGCGAATCTAGTTCTATCTATATCCGATACATCCGTCTAACGCGATATTAAGTAGGACGCAACCATATTATGGACTGTGTAGTTGGAGTTGGACTGATGAGAGTTATTTTTTTTTAAGCACGGTCGCTGACACAGAAAGGAGTTATACTCAAAAATACCTGATTTAGTTTAGCCTAAATAGTCAAAACTAGTTTATCCTAAGATCAGGTTTGGCCGATAACATATACATAGGTACATAACTCATTTTGTTATAGCTTAATATGAATTAATTTCATTGCATTTAGTTAAGTCAATTTATTTAGTTTTTACTTTATTATTTTTTATTTGATTTAATTTAATTTAATATAACTTAATTAAATTTTATTTTATTTTAATCAACATATTTTATTTTATTTCAATTGATTTATTTTATTTTATTAAATACAGGTAGTTTAATTTAATTTAGTGTTTTTATTTTACTTTATTTTTTATTGTTACTCCTTTACGTGTTCACATCAAGTATTGGTTGGTATACAACAAAACCTACAGATTGCTTTTAAACTAAAGCCGCATTTAGTATCGAAGAAAGTCGATTTAATGCCAGACAAAACCATAACAGACTTAGCTATCTCCTTGGAAAACACCTCTTTTAATAGGTATGGGAGCGGTTTTTATGAGTCCTTTATTATGAAATAGTTTTAAAGTAACCTCCCATGAGTTCATAAGTTGCTGCATAAGACGGATTAAGTATCAATTATCAGCTGCTCTCTGCAGCATTTACTGTTTTTAACACTTTATTTTATTTTATTTATTTTATTCTATTTTATTTTATTTTATTTTATTTTATTTTATTTTATTTTATTTTA
>NW_023462079.1:0-21207 GCF_013731165.1 Rhagoletis pomonella | reverse complement strand
TTGTATGAATTGTGGTTAATTTTGGAGTACTTCTTGGTCCTTAGGGAGTACTCTTTACACGCATGCATGGAGTAGTCGCGATTTTTGCAGGGTTTTATCCTCCCATTCTGCATGTTTCAAGTGTTTAGTGTTGGACAAATTTTTCTCTTAAAATTAAGATTATCATGCTGAGCAAAATAAAACTACTCAAAAGCCAAATATGTGGTAGATTTCAGACCTTCACCTCAAAAATCGTTGGACCATGTAGTCTATTTGTGGTAAATTGGAGTACTTGCAAAAGTGTCCCTCTGTCATGCTGTAGCGGACCAACTCGTGTCTCTGCGCCAGCTTATTGTTTGTTATCCGATCACTGCTCGTGTTTTAACGAAACGTGATTGAAGTTGAGCATTTGAAAGCACATTTGCATGTCTGGCTGTAGCTGAACGTGTAGAGATGCTCGCTGTTAGTTCTGACCTCCCAGCATGTTCGGGTTCGAATGCCGTCAGAGGCAACATGTAATTTTTAATTTTTGTCTTGGTTTTTATTAACTTCGAAAAAGCATTTGAGAAGTGAAGAACAAAAGCGTGTACAATAAAAAAGTATAACAACAATGCCATTGTTAATATGTTGTAGTAGTTTTGTTCTACTCTGTGTAATGCAGGGATGGAGTATATGGTCCTGCCCTAGGACATCGCAATGTTAATTAGACCATATTTTTTATATGAATTGTGGTTAATTTTGGAGTACTCCTTGGTCCTTAGGGGTACTCTTTATACGCATGCATGGGTAGTCGCGATTTTTGCAGGGTTGTGTGGTAGATGCTCAAAAAAGTGGCAGATCTAGCACAATGTGGTAACAGTCCGATCACTGAAGTTGTCCCATTGACAACAGTAATTGTTACGAGGAAGTTTTTATAGGTTATTTGCCATAGAACTGTATTTTATTTAATTTGGCTTATATTCAAAATTCGTACTAAACAAAGTAACTACGCATAAAGGATTATTGAACCATAAAAAGCTCGCAATGTCAGTTGACGCAGATTCTGACAATGAGCTCGATGAGAACTATTACACGTTCCTGAATCTACCGCGAGATGTAAGTGAATGCATGTTCAATTATGATCAGCTGGTTGGTCTGTCCGCCGGCAATGACGAATATTTAAAATTTTACAGGCGACAGGAGAACAAATAAGTGCTGCGTATAGGAAACTCAGCCGCATTTACCACCCAGACAAGCATATGGACGTAGAAAGTAAACAAAAAGCCGGACAGTTGTTTAATCGCACTAAGCGGGCTTATGAGGTGTTGTCGGACCCTCATAAACGAGCTATTTACGATTGTGTCGGCCAAAAAGGTTTAAGAACCGATGGCTGGGAGTTGGTACATCGTACGAAAACTCCAGCTGAGATCCGTGAGGAGTATGAAAGATTAGCACAAGCAGCCGAAGAGCGGAAGCTACAACAACGCACCAATCCTCGTGGCAATATAACAATTAACGTTAATGCCACAGAGGTATTTACCCCATACGATGAGACGCAGCTTCCCCGCATTGAGGTGTCGTCAATGAGCATTTCTCAATCTATTGAAGCGCCTATCAATCGAAAGGATGTCCTAACTCTGGGCGGAAATCTGTATTCTTCTAATGGTAATGGAAGTGGTAACTTTATTCTCTGTGGTAGGAGATTAGTTAACAAGGGCTGGCTAGAAATTGATGTGGGCGCTGGCAATGGACCCCTCTTAGGAGTCAAAGGTATAATTCAGTAGATTTTACTTTTTGCGCGCACATGAAATCACAATTTTGTTATGTAATATGTTTAGGAGGAAGAACAATTTCCTCAGTACTTACGATAAACGGAGGAACTTCGATGAATTTTCGTGAGGGTCGTGTCGTTCCTGCTGTCTTCTCAACATTGGCGGTGCAGTTGGATAAACACACCATGGGTTCCTTGACGCTCAATGTAAGCGCACAATCGTCAATGACTACACAAATTGATAGCAGTAATGAGAAACATGCATGGACAACATCGTTTGTCATTGGTTTTCCACATATATACTTGAGCGCAGCATATACGAGAAAAATGTTAGAAAATGAGCTAAAACTAAAGGTGGCAGCGAAGTAAGTTTTTATTATTTGCTATGCTATTATAAAAAGGGTTGTTGTGCGCTTGTAATAACTACGCACTTTTCATTTTGCATTGTAATGAATTATTTATATAGTCCATCCAAATGATGGAATTCTAATGAAATCAGTTTAACATGTAAGTACATATATGCATTATTGTCGATGATTTTTATTTCATAATTTCAGGTTGGGAACATTTGGCTTTCTAGCAGAATATGGAGCTGAGAAAAAAGTATCGAAATACAGTTCAGTTTTTGCTGCTGTTTCTCTAGGAGTCCCATCGGGAGTAATGCTAAAATTCAAGTAAGGGCATTCTCAATAATCATACATATGTATATAGTTTGCATCATAGTATAAACCACTGATAATATTATTTTGTTTTTTAGAATAGTACGCTCTAATCAATCGTATATATTTCCAATACACTTGAGCGAGGAAATAGTACCTGCTGCAGTTTTTTACGCTACAGTCACACCAATATTAGTGTGGTTCTTATTTAAAAAATCGATACTGGATCCTATGCGTTTAGAGGAAAAAAATGCCGACATTGAGAAGACGAAACGATGTAACGAACAACGATTAAACAGGCAAAGACAAGAAGCGCATGCTGCAGTTGAACTAATGCAACATACATATGAGCGCATTGTTTCGGAAGAAGGCAGAAGGGGTGGCCTTGTAATCACACGTGCTACTTATGGACAATTTGAAGAGGGTAATAACAACTTTCATGAAAGTGCCTCAATAGATGTAACGATACCACTACAGTGTCTCGTAACGGATGCTACATTAATACTGTATCGATCTTCTAAGGTATTAAAATTACATATAAAATAATTTATTACACAACTCCCTTAAAAATGCGATTTTCCAGAGTGAATTGCCCGGCTTTTACGATCCATGCATTGGGGAAGACAAAATGTTGAAAATTGAGTACTTGTACAGAAATCAAAGCAATGTCATTATTATTAAGGATATGGATTCTGTGCGACTTCCAATAAGTACCAGTAACTGATACTGTATTTTTTTTAAGTAGTCCAAATTACCGTTTAATATTTGGCGAAGCCAAATTACGCTGGATCACAAATTTTAATTTGGTTTTTGTTCTCCAAAAGCCACTATCCAATTTCTATGTAGAATTGCTCGGTGATTCCGAAATTTGGGTTAATGTTTTTTCTATGGATACGTTTCCGAGATATTTGCAATTTACCGTTATTCAGCTTAAAGCCAAAATTGGCTCCGTTTAATTACGTATATCTTACGAACCAATATAAAAATCTCAATATAAAATACGGCAAATGAAGAAAGCCAAGGAATTTCTCCATAAACCGTATATACATCACTTTCCGATAGGGCTTATAGTTTCTGACAAATTAATTAATCATTCCAGTAGCTCGTTTCTGTAACAATTCTCCACCAAGGCGAATTGAGATATGAATTCGCCGCCCCGTTCTCTACTGCTAATTAGTAGTAGAGAATGACATATATTCTCTACCGGTAGAGAAAAGTTACAGAAACGAGCTACAGCTCTTTTTATTTTTTAATGAAAAAATGAAAAAAAAAATCAAACTTTAACAGCAGAAAAACTTTAAAAATAACAGGTTCTGTGGCAAATTTTTGCATTTGTACTAAAGCCTGTTCTGTTACAAAAAATAAAGTTACTGATGAAGAAAATCGATGGATAAGTACGAAATAATGAGTGGTCAAATGAAAATGCGCAAAGATTTTTTATATGAAATATGAGCAGAAAAGCGTGTTACCTAGGTAACATTCTTTCGTGCTCAATTTTCATACAAATAATCTTGCGCATTTTTATTTGACTACTCATTATTTCGTATTTATCCATCGATTTTCTTCAACAGTAACTTGATTTTTTTTGTTACAGAACAGGCTTTAGTGGAAATGCAAAAATTCGGCACAGAACCTGTTATTTTTTAAATTTTTCTTCTGTTAAAGTTTGATTTTTTTAATTTTTTCATTAAAAAAGAAAAAATGCTGGAATGATTAATTAATTTGTCAGAAACTATAAGCCCTATCGGAAAGTGATGTATATACGGTTTATGGAGAATTTCATTGGCTTTCATTTGCCGTATTTTATATTAAGATTTTTAAATTGGTTCGTAAGATATGTATACGAAATTAAACGGAACCAATTTTTGCTTTAAGCTGAATAACGGTAAATTGAAAATATCTCGAAAACGTATCCATATAAAAAACAAATTAACTCGATTTTCGGAATCACCGAGCAATTCTACATAGCAATTGGATAGTGGCATCCATAGAACATTTTTGCTATAAACCATTGTAATTATAATATTTCTCGTTATCCGAAAAAATAGTGATTTTTATAAACATAAAGATAGAAAGCATAAAAATCCCAGTTTTTGAAATACATAAGTGTGTACAATTAGGCTTATGTAATTATATAATTTATCAATAATATTGCCAATCTTATTGTAAGTTTATCAATAAAGGGTAAGTACATATAATATCAAATAATCGGCAGGTTTCAAATAATTGCAAAGGACGTAGCAATTCGTTTTCAATGATAGATCTCGTAGATTTCACGAAAATCGGACTTCGATGGATGCAGTGACAGCTTATAATCAAGAATGCATTGTAACGTTAATTTTAGCGTTTACCAAAACAAAAACAATCGTTTCTGTTGAAACGAAATCGATTCATATAATAGGTCCATTCAATATCAAAAAATTGTTGCTAGTGCTTGCAAGTTTTCAATAACCCAAAATATTTGCAAGAGGGAGCGAATTCGAGAGCGTAACAACCCGAGAGAGCTGCAAATTCTTGCAAGTAAAAAGTTTACTAGCAGGAATTTTCAGGAGTCTAAAAGTAAGGTTATGTTCATGATTCAACAACTACAGGTTGTAGCAATCGTACAAAAACAACATTTACCGTTGGTATGAACTCAAGAATGATAGAATACAAGATTGCGCCGATCAGAGAGGATTTTTGAGAATAACTTTTGTGTGACGTCACACTGGTGCAATTGCGAGAGAGAAATGCCAAAACGTGAGCAAGAATGGAAGAAGAAGAAAAAATGTTGCAAGGAAAACGTAAACAAGTTGCACAAGTGTGACGTCATGCAAACAACGATTCTGTCAAATTCGTTAAGAGAGGAATAGCGGTCCGAGATCGGCGCAACCTTTGTATTCTCTCAATCGTGGTATGAACTCCTTGTGTCATCAACATCTTCTTTATCTATTCATATTCGTATGTATATGTATACCCTGCATACCAGGATTTCATAGAATTCTGAAAGGTTTCACAATTTTTTAAGAATTTTCTTTAAGAAATGGTACAGAAATTTCTTTACTAGTTCTTGTCAACTGCTTCATATGTTTTTCTTTACAGATTTCTAAAAGAATCGTAACAGATTTCCGACACTCTTAAAGATTTCGGGAGAATTTGTTTGCAGGGTATATATATATACGTATATATGTATGTATAAGTGGATAAGTAAATAAAGCAAAACGGACGATAATTTGACACAAGCGTGCTCATAAGAAGAAGCATAGCTTCTATCGCTATCACCTGTAATTGATGCGCCTTGGTTATGTTTCAAATTCAAATGTAAACAAACTGTTTAAGAGGCTGATTTGATGAAACATAATTGGTGAAATGAAAATATGGATGAAAAATTTAAATCTATTGTATATTTTTTTATTTTTATGACGATTGGAACTATTCCCAATTTAAAAGAAAATTACGCGCCAAAACTTAACCGTCAGAAAGTGTCAAAATGGCTTAAGTTGCAAGTTTTTGCTAGTTTTGCGTTCAATAACTTATTCTGAAAATTTTCTCTTGCTCTCAATTTTACTCTCTATTTTTCTTTTACGCTCTCGCTGCAAGTACTTACTGGAAAAGTTATTGAATGGACCTAGTTTGCTGACCATCTCTGCTTATAATTGATTAACAAATGCTAATGTAGGGAAATATGCAATACGCGAAAACAATTCATTTATGTGAAGTTATTTGATTTGAACGAAATTAAGCAATTTTCTGTGTAATACGACCATAGTTGACTTTACTTCATTAATTTTTTTCACCTTGGAGAAAAAAATGTTGCCCCTAAGTCTGAACATCAGCAACTCAGATCAGAGGTCTCATGAAACACTCAAAACAGTTGCGCCCTAAGTTACTCCATCAAAAAAGCTGGTGCAGGAAATCGTGCTCTAAGTTGCTCTAGTTCCACTTAGCGCAGGCTCATAAAACAAAAAGTAGAGTAAGTTAGAGCAAGAAAAATCCTAGTGAAACACAATTTTTTGAGATATCTTAACCTGGTGTATCCTAGAGCAGCTCATTAAACACCGTGACGCAATAATACAAGGTGTTATCGGTTGGCAACTTCTCGCTCTAATTCCGCCATATTGACTGCCTTAGGTGAAACAGTGTTACTTCTTTAACAATTCTTTGCCTAATAATATAGTTGATTTTTTTTTGTCAGTATACACATTTTGTGCTCTCAAAAAAATGGGGATTAATTTCCAAATTTCTTCCCGTTTTTTTTCATTCTACTGAGCTAAGGCAGTGTCAAATCGAGCTGTCACAACTGATACCACCTTGTATTAGCTCTGATCTAATACTTTGCGTGAAAAAATCCTGTAAAACTGTCAAACAGCAAAATTACTCTCTGAAGTGAGAGTAAAAAGTGAGTACCAACAAAAAGTACGGGAACAAAAAAACCATTTTTTCCTGTAAAAACATCAACCAGTGATTGCTTGACACTTTTCATGATTTTACCAGAAGAAAAAGTTCGGGTAAAATCTTGCAACTCCTTTCTCTACACAACTCCAAAAGTCGCTCTCATTTACAGGATTTTGGAGTACGGGAACATTTTTCCTGCAACTTCCAGCAAGTTCGTGTAAAATCCTGTAAGTTCATGGAGTACTGGATCAGAGCTATTATTGCATCATGATTAAACACTACTATATTGTTACGATTATCCTCGAAACCTTGAGGGATTTCCCAAATATACTCGGGCTCGTATCGCTGGATTGTTAAATAAATGCTAACGATGACCAAATTGTAGTACAATTAACTTTATTGTACAACAACAATTTTACAATACTTGCTAATACAGTAAAAACACTATAATATTTGTTAACGCAATTACAACGCTTTACTGAACTTGTTAACACAATTAAACTTATAGCTTGCTTATTCGCAACTCGCTTCTCTGCTCACTTTACTTGTAGCTTGCTGACTTGTAACTCGTAACTAACTCACTTCGCTGTGGCGGCGCCCTTATATACCTGCGCTGGCACTTATGGCAACTCTAGAATATTCTGAAGTTTATCGCTCATTCTCTTTCTCTCGCTGTTCGCAGTGTTCATCCAACTTGACGTTTCTCTTTGTGGAACACTACGTCATTCCTCGAACATTCTGCCTATTTCTCGTTGTTCGCTTTGTGTTGCCGCAGTATTCGCCACACTGCCCTCCACCTAAGTCTGATCGTCCCGATCAGACACACTTGCCGCTCCAACCGCTGCAAGTCTTTCCAAGTGGACCACTTTCATCTTGGTCCTCGGTCTCCCCATTGTCTGGATTCGATGCACTGCGTCCTTCAGCCGTTTGTCAATCCTATACGAACCTTTCCAGTTACGATGTTGTTCGGAGGTGAAGCCTTTCTTCGGCTGCGGCATGTGCAACAACACCGAATCACCTTCCTGTAGCTCCTCTCGGCTCGATGCGTTACTGGACATTGCTTCCAGCTTATCTCCGGTGGTGCACCATCTCACATGGTCGTGCTCCTGCCGGCCACTGGTGGTGACCAGACCATGTCTCTTCTCATGGGCACACTTTTCGCCAGATCTATGCCGCATCATCTGTCCATAACATCCAGACTTCCGCCTTCGTGCTGCACTGCCTTTAGCACATCTTGCAACATCCGGATCCTTACGCTGAAACTTCCGCCGTCGTTTCGTATCTCGCTCTTCCGCCGATGCTAACTTCATTGACCGGACATGTATAATTTCAACCTTGGCTTCCGGCTTAACTGCTCGCCTTTGCCGACCACCTTTTTCGGGAGACTCCAAAGCGCGCCTACTGCTTCCACAGCCGCTTCCATTTCCGGCCACCGGCGTATCACCATTGAAACGTGGTTCAGTGGCTTTCCTCCTGCCGGAAACACTGCCTGGCTCGCCCTGACCACTTCCTTGTTGCGACCTCTTCTTCACTGAGCTGGCGGAACCGTCACGCTTTTCCGTATCGGTGAACCGCTTCCTTCTCCTGACGAAACCACTCCGTCTCCATCACTGCCAACCTCCGCCCAACTAATCGCTTCTGTTTCTGGTGGAATCTTCGACACTTCCTCTAAGACTAACCGTCTGCTGCAGCACTGGCTGTCGTAACCAACCCTAAGTGGCACTTTCCTCTGACGATCTGTCAGGATCATTCTCTGGAGGTCAATCTTCATGCCTTGGCCAAGTAAGATATCCACGCCGATGATGACTTCATCCACAATGTCTGCCACTATAAAATTAGTGTACGAGGCCCTACCGTCGATTATTACCTCGCATGGTATTTCTCCTAACACTTGGGTGCATTCACCAGTTGCAGTCTGCAGCTTTGCTCCAGGTAATGGCTTCACATAAAAAGTGGCCAAATCCGGTCGAATAATGGAATGTGTCGCTCCAGTATCCACTGTCAGTACTCTCTCCTGCCCATTCACACATCCACCAATAGTGAGGTTGCTCGCATTCCGGCCAATTTGTGAGACGGCCCTTAACCAGTTTAACGACTGATTGGAGTTGGCTTCGTCTCCTTTAGCCCTGCGTTTGCGTCCTGCTGAATTGTTGAGCCCACTGGAACTTGCACTGCAATCGCGGGCGAAGTGGCCTGGCTTTCCACATTTAAAACATTTGCCAGAGCCATTATTTTTCTCGCCCAGCAGTTGGATAATCTTCTTCAGCATTTCATTTGTCTCGTCCGGTGTTTCTACTTCCACGCGATGCGCTTTGTAAGCCGGTCTACTTGGGAGTGCTGCCGTTTCACGCGTCTGAGCATACGAGACAGTTTCAGCAAATGTTGGCTTTGGATTCGCGTACGTCTCTCGCTTGGTATACACGTCCCGCATTCCGTTGATGAACCTCTGGATTTTTACTCTTTCGAGGTGCTCACCAGATGCATCTCCAATTGCCAAATGGGCCAACCTTTCAACCTCGGAGGCGAATTCCTGTAGAGTCTCGTTAGATTTCTGGCAGCGATTCTCCAGCTCCATCTGGTAAATCTGTCTTCTGTGTTCGCTACCATAACGTCTTTCCACTGCACCCTTTAATGCATCGTAATTTTTCCTTTCACAGTCAGGAATTGTCTTCAAGATTTCCGCTGCAGGTCCTTTTAATGCCACGAACAGAGCAGCGGATTTATCCTCCATGCTCCAACGATTTGCTGTAGCTGTCTTCTCAAACTGGAGCTTAAAGACCTGGAAAGGAATAGTGCCATCAAAGGATGGAGTCTTTACCTTGGGAGCGTTCGTCGGATTAGCTGGACGATTCAACTGCAAATCCCGGAGACGATCTTCAAGCTCATCCACCTTAGCTTCGACTTTATCCTGTTTTTCCTTAATAAGCGCTTCGATCTTATCTTGTCGTTTCTCGATTTTATCCTGTATCTCTCTGAGTTCCGAGTTATTTGTGAATAAATTCTCTTGTAGCTGAGTAATCTTTTCATCTAGCTGCGATGATATGCGTGTTTCCTGCACTTGCAACTGGGATGAAATCTGTGATGACATCTGTGACATGGCAGCCAATAACGTGTTCATGTCCATAGCTGCTGATGAACTTGGGGACTTTTGCTGTTCTTCAACCTTCCCGGATGTCTGCTGCACTTCCTTCGACGAACAAGCGGTCTCATCCTTCTGTTCATCCTTTGCGGATGCATCGTCGAGTTTACCCTGGAAGTCGTATTTGTCCACGTCGATGCCTTCTGCTTCCATAGCCTCTCGCGGCCGTGATAGTAACTCCACTTTTCTTCCGGAGGTTGCTAAATTTCGCTTCTCCAACTCCTGTTTGAGTTCCTCAATCTTTACGTCCTGAATTTTCGCCATTTTCAGTAGTTTATCCTTCGGGATTTATTTAACAATCCCACTTCTGACACCAATTGTTACGATTATCCTCGAAACCTTGAGGGATTTCCCCAAGAATGATAGAATACAAGATTGCGCCGTCTTGGGCGTTGACATTTGTGTACCACAAGTAAACAAGGAATAAAGTGAAAAGAAGAACGAGTTGAAACAACCAAAGCAGTTCACTTTACTGCGAAAAACGTGTTTTAATTTTGCTAAATGCGAAAATATTGCATTTTTCACCTAATCAACAGTGAACATTGTAGTGCCCTCCATTGCTTTGCAATTGAGGCTGCTTCAGAAAACGATTTAGTGCACTCCATTGCTTTGCAATTAAGGCTGCTGCAGAAAACAGCAGCAGCATCTCTGCGGGACTGATTAGTTAACTTGCTAATGGAGGCTGCGTGGAGCAGAAACAAAATCATTGTGAGGAAATGCTGTTAATATAATAATAGAGAAACATTTCGGGAACGGCTTTGCCGTGCCCTATGTACACAAAATGCAGCGATTCGTCCCAGCGCTACACTTGCATCTACGCTTCTTGCATCTTGACGGTTGTCGCAATTTAACACACAGCACTTCATTGTATTAGTTTTTACGCAGTCTTCAACTCAAAAATCACTCACAAATTGCAAATTAACACGATTTAAACTGATTTTTCACTTATAATTCAAATTTCTCTTTCGCTGATTTGTAAACAAAGGTTTATTTACAAGTTACCACAACTGTCAAAATCGGCAAAACCAAAGTAGCGGTACCACTGACGGCGCCACCTTTGTTCGCTGCACCGTGGGATTTCCCAAACATACTCGGGCTCGTATCGCTGGATTGTTAAATAAATGCTAACGATGACCAAATTGTAGTGCAATTAACTTTATTGTACAACAACAATTTTACAATACTTGCTAATACAGTAAAAACACTACAATACTTGTTAAAGCAATTACAACGCTTTACTGAACCTGTTAACACAATTAAACTTATAGCTTGCTTATTCGCAACTCGCTTCTCTGCTCACTTTACTTGTAGCTTGCAGACTTGTAACTCGTAACTAACTCACTTCGCTGTGGCGGCGCCCATATATACCTGCGCTGGCACTTATGGCAACTCTAGAACATTCTGAAGTTTATCGCTCATTCTCTTTCTCTCGCTGTTCGCAGTGTTCATCCAACTTGACGTTTCTCTTTGTGGAACATTCTACGTCATTCCTCGAACATTCTGCCTATTTCTCGTTGTGCGCTTCAGAGAACGTTTAATTTGCGATTTTGCGACGTTTGATTTTTGCGATCCAAATGCCGACGGCAAATCACCAATGAGTTTGCATATTTGCATAGCTTTCACATATTTAATAGATACAAAATCTACATTTTGGAGTTAAAGCATTCCCTGGCAAATATTTTCGAAAATTAATTTTCATTAATTTAACTAAGAATTTTAATCTTTTTTTTTATTAAATCAATGCCGCGATAAAGAAAATCCAAACCAAAGTACTTAACATTGATACAAATTAACAAATTCGTATCTCCGCTCAGCTCTGTAAACTTGCCGCTCAGATCTGTTAATTTGCCGCTCTCAATTTTCGATTCGAGTGGTGAGCTCAAGGCGCATCAATTACAGGTGATAGCGATAGAAGCCATGCTTCTTCTTATGAGCACGCTTGTGTCAAATTATCGTCTGTTTAGCTATATTTACATATCCGCGTACACATACACATATACGTATATATATACCCTGCAAACAAATGCTCCCGAAATCTTTAAGAGTGTCGGAAATTTGTTACGATTCTTTTAGAAATCTGTAAAGAAAAACATATGAGGCGGTTGATAAGAACTAGTAAAGAAATTTCTGTACGATTTCTTAAAGAAAATTCTTAAAAAAATTGTGAAACCTTTCAGAATTCTATGAAATCCTGGTATGCAGGGTATACATATACACACGAATATGAATAGATAAAAAAGATGGTGATGACACAAGGAGTTCATACCAACGGTAAATGTTGTTTTTGTACGATTGCTACAACCTGTAGTGGTTGAATCATGGGTGAGCTTCTAGAGCGTTTTTGGTAGTGTTTGACAATTCACACGGCTATTCGTAATTGCAGCTTCTCTGTATTAAACGTTCTCTGCAGCTTCTCTGTATTAAACGTTCTCTGACTTAGTAAGTTTCTCTCCTCGCTTTCTCCGCGTTTGCTGCAACAACAATTGCACGCAGTTTGCCTAACAAAATTTCTGCATAACACCGACCGTAGAGCTGCGATACTATAGATAGTACCGCCACTCGATAGTTTTCGAAACGATAGTTGAAAACATCGATAGTATCGATAGTACTATCGTCATGAGAGGTATTGAATTGAAATGCTAAATTGCTTTAAAATTAAATAATTAATAAATGTATAAAATTTATAAATTACTTTGTAAATTAAAGAGAATTCTATTTGGTAAGGGTTATAATCCTAAAGCGCAAAAGGAGAATTGGACTAAGTGAAAATTCCGAATTAAAAATCCGCTTTTATTATTCAAAATTCCAGTCTGGCAGCACCAAGTTTGATGTTATTTTGCTATCTTATTCATCGTTTATACGACTATAGGGTTGCTAGAAAAAAGAGGGATTTTTGGAATCAGGGGGTCCTATTCTATCAACCTCATGCCGACTGTATTGTTAATTTTCTTGGTAAAAAAAAATAATGTAATGTTAAGAGATGTTAAGAAGAGAGAAGTTTCGCTAAAACCGATATCGATAGTTTTCAAAAACTATCGTTAGTGGGGACAGTTTTCAACTATCGATATTATCGATATTACTATCGATAGTATCCCACCTCTAAGTACTGGTTTGGAAAAGTGTCGGGTAATATCTCCGAATTGGGGTAGACTTATTGGGCACTCGACGTTCGAATGGAGATTTTTACGTTTAAAAAATTCTTCAATAAAATGTGTCTTATAAAAATGAAAAACTGGACAATCGCATAATTGTGATTATGACCAGCGGCGATGGCGCTCTTCACTAAAGCGAACGGGGTGAGGGCGCTGCTATGTCTGGTCGGGATGTGGGTGCTATTTAGTGCGTTCCTGAGCTATATAGATAATAAAACTGCAAATTACTCAACATTTAGTAGACTTAGGTAAGTTTGCTTAACACCCACATGCCGCCTATATTTCGTTAAATTATTACATCGAATATCCTACTTCTATAGCATTCGACACATGCATAAGTTTTCTAAAGTGGTCAACACTTCCAGTGATGCTCTAAACGACCAAATCCATAGCGCAAATGAAACTTTTATTTCTGGTAACAACCCAACACTTCCTGATAACGAGATTCAGTGGAATAGTTCATCAATAAACCAGAAGAACATTTCCATTGAAAGTCGCCAATCAACCAGCGATTTACTGCTTGGTGAAAAGATACCTATTGAAAGACAATACTCGGGTTCTTTGAATATAAAATGTAAAAATCCAATATACGATGAAAGTAAGTAGTTCATTCATTGATTCTTTCCAATTATTAAATGTCAGACGAAAATTAACAAAATAACTAATTTATAGACGATGGACCAATAACGCCGAATACCACACTTGAGTCGTTAGACATTGTAGAGGCTGATTTGTCTTCTTTATTAAAGCCGGGTGGAAACTTCCAGCCACATGACTGTATTCCAAAGGATCACGTTGCAATAGTGATACCATTTCGCGATCGTTACGCTCATTTAGCCGTTTTTCTTCGAAATATTCACCCATTTTTAATGAAACAGCATATCGCTTATCGAATATTTCTTATCGAGCAAACTAACGGGAAAGCGTTTAATCGTGCGGCACTCATGAATATTGGCTTCTTAGAAGCCTTGAAAATGTATCCCTGGGATTGTTTCATCTTCCATGATGTTGACTTATTACCTCTGGATAACCGAAACTTATACACATGTCCGCGACAACCGCGTCACATGTCTGTTTCTATAGACACATTAAACTTCAAGTACTTGTATAGATTACACTAAGAGATATACATACATGCATATTTTCACAAAATAATTGCTTTTAATCTTAAAATTACATTAGGTTGCCTTATCGCTCTATCTTTGGTGGAGTATCAGCAATGACACGGGAGCACTTTCAGCTAGTAAACGGCTTTTCGAATTCTTATTTTGGTTGGGGAGGAGAAGACGATGACATGTCAAACAGGTAATAATGTTTACCTCAACAAAAAAGAACTAAATCCATTTGGTGCAAATATATTATAATTTGGATAAATTTTAGCTTTTTCATTATAACATTTCCCGTTATTCTGCTCGACTATTTACAGCGCGGCGACGAATAACTGTTACCCCGTTTTTTTTTTTTTTGAGAAATGAAAAAGAATTTTATTGTTAATTTTCTACAGATTTTACTTTAGCTGCATTAATTCGATTTTTAATTTTAATATTTATTTACATTTGCCAGCAGTTTAAATTTTGAGAGAAAAGTTCATTTGGCACGCAAGTCTTTTCAGGTGTATTTTTTCTTAGGCTTTGTATAAAAAAAATACAAAAAAAGAAAAAACTGTACAAGGTTGGTCGAATGAATGGCCGTCCAAGTCACCAATTCCGAGTCTATTCGATTTTTGAGTATGAGTCCTTATGTTAGACAAAAGGGGGAGTATAAGGGACTCAAAATGAAGAAAATTAGCCCATGGTTACAGAAGATATGGATTAAATTAACTAAGGATTAAAATTTAAAAACTAATTAATACAACTAAAGTAAAATCTGTGGAAAACTAACAATAAAATACTTTTTTCGCAAAATCTATAAAGGACCTTTTATTTCTCTAAAAACCTGGGTAATAGTTATTCGTCGCCACGCTGTATAACCAAATTTTGTTAAAGTGTAAACAAGATTTTGTGTTTCATGTGGTTCAAATGTCAGTCTCCGTGACGAAAGAGTAGACGATGCCGCAAAGCGTAAGATAATAAAAAGAAAATTATTGGATTCATTTTTGTAAAAAGAGATGTGACGGGGTGGATTGGCATCCTCTTGGAGTTAAATTATCATAACCTTTGAGCAAAGTTTGGCTAAAGCTTTTCAGGTTTTCAAAAGGCAAGTTTGCATTCCCTTTATTACAGAGAACACATACATCGCACGTTTAATCGTTCCCACAACAGTCGGGTCTACGTAACCGGAACGACCCAGATTTATATCTGGCCAAGGACTGTCACTCCAGCAACACTCCCCAAAAAGTCAAGATTTACGTTTTTGGAGATTTCAATATGCAATTAATAAGCTTGATAAGTAGAATATGTTCAGTCTAACAGATAACCAAACTTCCCAAATATGGCGAAGATATGTGTCTTTCCATCTGTCTTTTTAACCGACTTCCAAAAAAGGAGGAGGTTATCAGTTCGTCGGAATATTTTTTTTTATGTATGTTACCGCATAACTTTGGACCACGTCAACCGATTTCGATAATTCTTTTTGCATCGGAAAGGTAGTGACTCAGAGGTGGTCCCATACTAATCTTGTTGAGATCCGATCAGTGGATCTTGAGATATATATATATATATATTTTTTTTTTTTTTATATGGGAGTTGAAGTCGGTTTTTTTTGCTAAAAATTACTTGTTGTCCGTGTTGCCATTTTAGCCTTTTTCCGGCTAGATTTAGCCGGTTGCGATAGCAAACAGCCGGAGAAATTTCGATTTAGCCGGAAGCCGATTTGTTAGCCGTTTTGCAGAAAAAAATTAGCCGTTTTTAGCCGACTTTGCTATTTACCTTGTTTTCTTAAATTTCAAATATGTATATATGTTTCCATTTTTGACTAAGCGATCCAAAATCTGTTAGAAATGGCTACTAGCCTTATGGTGGAGAAAATTTTCATGTCAGGCAGGGTTGTATGAAGTTGGGCCGATTTCGCGTATTTTGTTTTAACCGAAGAAGGGATTTTCTTCATAAAATGTTTGTTATAAATGTCTTAATTTTAAGTGTGAAGTTTTATTCGCAAACTTAGAAAATAAGAAATTGTTTTACTGTTAAGACACTTGCGTTTGTGTTTGGATATAGTGCCCACAAACAGAATAAATATTACATGTAGATATTGTGTTCCCAGATAGCGCATATTCAATTCTGCCTAAATTACAAAACATCATTTTTGCCCACTCCCAAAGGTTTAACGTAAGGGAAAAATTGATATTTTCAAGCACTATGTACACATATGTATTTTTTTAAACAAACTATTTTGCTGAGAACTTATTTAAATTCCAAAAACCGAATGCCAACTTTAATTAAAGGAACCAACACTGAAGTGAGTCAAAATGAAAATAAAAGAGCACAAATTTCTATGTAAAGCAAAACTCTCTGGGAATCCTACGAGACAGCAGCCGGTCATATGTCCGGTCATCTAAATGGGAGATCTGCAGTCTTTTGGCATCATATTTTACATCAGAATTGAAGGGATTTCTGAAAAATCTGACCAGTTCTTTTGTGTAACTGTGATTTTGCATCTTTGTCAACATATGGCCTCGGTTGATGTTAACTTAAGGTCGTTGTTTTACTACCTTAAAATTGAAGGGAAATTTATGCAGCGTTTTTTATGTGTATTGGTTCCTATTTGAGTGTATTGAGAATCGGGCAGTCTGAAAAGGCCTTGTGGGGAAGACAATAGGTTTGTTCGTTGAAAATCCAGCAAGAATTATGTATCACTCAAAATATCAGATAGTAAGAAAAAATGTTCCCAAATTCTCTCTCATGTAGAGAAACTTGCAATTTTCTTTACGAACGCAAATTTGCAAGTTTTTTTGCCAGCTAGTGTCCACGGTTGCATTTCAAACAAAAGAAATTTGTATAGAATTTTTAAAATTCTTTCAGAGGGGCAAAAAACAGGATCTACGTGTATATATCTTGTCAGTCCGACTTTCTTCAACATACGTTTCAATTTCTTTGTCGGGGTCTGGTTGAGATTGCATTCCGATTAAGAATACAGTTTTTTTTGCCGACTACCTTTCAAATCATTGGAATTAACTAAATTAATTAAGTAAACAAGTATTAACTTAAATTTTTCATTTTAAAATCGCTCCAGTTTGTAAATTTTTAAATTTAACGAACTTGTGTATTCAAATTATCGTCGAAAAAAACTCCAACCATGTGCCACAATCATATGTTTTTCCTAATTGCAAATTCTTGCTGGCAAAATTTTTTCCGGCTCGAATTTGTAACTTCTCTCCAAGAAATAGTCTTTTTACTCATGATTTATTTAAATAAAACATGTGAAATTTAGTTGAAACATTTTAGCCGTTTTTAGCCGGTTTTATTCGCCAATTTAGCCGGTTCGTCCAAAAAGTTCTGGCAACACTGCTTGTTGTATACCAACTGTATGACATGATAAAACTTTGATTGCGTTTTCCCACAAAATTGAAATTTTGAAATACTTCGTTATATTATTAAACGTGCGACATAATTGAAGTACGAATTAAGTACCCAACAAGCAAAATAAACTTAAAGAAAGTTTTTTTTTAAGTTTTCAATTATAAACATTAAGCTTACAAAACGTTGCTTTTTTGTTTATAAATCGCTTGAAAGTAAGCGTAATATAATCGAAAAGGAACATTGGTTATAAGCGTAGAAATATAAACTTGTAATAAATGTTCAAAAGAAAGCTTTTTATAAGCGTAAAAGAGTAAACTTATAATAAAGTTTCAAAAAAAGTTTTTTATAAGCGTATGAATATAAACTTACTAAACATTTTCAAAAGAAAGCTTTTCATAAACATTTTTATAACCCTTTATTTAAAGATATTTCATTAAAAACCCATACATAGAATGCTTAACAACTAGAAACTAAACGAAATGCGAATTTTCGGCGGACTCATCTACAGTCGCGAAAATATAAATAGGGAATAGACATTTTAGCATACAAATTCAGAATAACACATACAAATTAAGCATAAAAAAGTTAATTATTACATCTTGTTGCGTGCTTTCAATTACTTGCGGTTATTGACAAATTGGAAAAGCGACATCGATGCAGCTATATATTCCGCTTCATCGCCGCCATTCTCATGGATGAACTTTTCTGAAAAAAATTTAATACATTTTTAATTGAATGTTAAACTAAGAAAGGATAAGGGGAACTCATCATTTGAAGACTCGAATGCTCCACCGATTAGCGCGGGTCCTGGATTGGACTTTTTTTTACCACATCGGTTTTATTTAATTTTTTCTTTTCATAATATATTTTAAAAAACGTAAACACGTCTCTTACCATGGTGGAATAATAAAAAGGTGCTGTCAGTAGCGACGTGTTTGTTGTAATTTTGACAAAATCGGCATGCTTATTTTCAGTGCTGCCGATCTTAATTTTTATACTACTATTCGTTGGGAAATAGTATCTAAAATACTCCATTTTAGTATTTCGTTTTATCGCGATTTTTAAAGAGCTTGGTATTTTCAGAACGATATTAATATTTAAAATTGCTGGATTTGTATAATTTGTGTCCTCGAAATATAAAATATAAAAGATATCGTGGTAATCAATGGAAAAAGACGTACGAATCGGTTGGAAAGGCGATATTTTTATATTAAATATCTTTTGCTGCATTGTCATAATATCGAGCCAAATGGACTACTGATACACTAGATAGAGCGGCAGTATGGTTGAATTAAGATTTCGCTTATATTATCGATATTTATGTGTTTTAATCTATTTAAGAAATCATTTGCGGTCTTATAGGAAATTGCTTTATTTTACGGCCTTTACTTTTTTATAAGTTACAATATATGTCCAAGCTGACGATACAAGCATATATTCAGGCTTATAAGCCTGTAATTATACATTTTTCTACATTTAATTTGAAATAGTATGCACAAACGGATTAAAAGTAGTAAATAATTAGTATCTTTTCAAATACTCTAAAATGCGTGACCGGAATAGACCTGCCGAAAAAGTGAGATTAAGTTACCGACAACACCTTGTTATTATTACACCATGGTCTCTTACGATTGAAAAAATTTTATATTTACTACTTCATGTCGTTGGCATTTACATTTCATTTATAAGTTTAAGTTATTTATAAACATTCGCTCTCAAAACTTATTAAAGGTTTATTTGAAAACACTTTTAATAAGCTTAATATTAAAAATGCTTATTTAACGCTTATTATAGCAAACTTAATTTAAGTTATTTTTAAAAACGTTTACTGAAATGCTTGTTGGGTATCTACACACGCACACCATCTTCAAAAGGGGCAAAACTCAAAAGAATGTAGGAAGATTTTTTTTGCATAAATCATTTTATAGGATTTATCTAGGTCATTTCCAAACGAAGTGCTATTTTATTTAAATATTGTTATTGAGCCTTGTACCACGATTGTTTATTGGGAACAATGGAAATGAAAACAATGTCTAAGCGGTAGAAGTTAAAGCAGCGATTTCGCAGATCACCACATCTCATCAGATTTCTTATTTTTTAGACTTGAGCAGGGATAGAGTTCAGCGTCATCGATGTGCAAGTCAGAAGCGCTAACCACTAAGCTTCTTATTTTTTTTAATGTGGTAAAAACTAAAAATCTAAAACAGCATTATAGGATCAAAATAATAAGCAACCAACAAATTTGTTTTTTATTTATTATTGTAAGCCGTTTAGTTTTCTTTCGCAAACGGTATTTCTTTGATATATTTTACATATTCCATATACAAATTTTTTTCTCCGCTCAGGTTGTTCGATATACAACATGAAAATAAATAAACAATGGAAAAACGCGTAACTGTTTGTGAATGACCACCTTAACTTTTATTGTTTTATTCTATTTTTACCTAAAAATTTTTATCAACATAAGCGTGGCTTTCTATTATAATCATCCTAATTGCGAGAGTCGTGTCGAATGTAAGTCGTTTTTCGAGAGTCGAATCGTATCGAAAATTTCATGTTATTGCCTAAATTTCCACTCGTCTAGTGTATTAAAACGAATAAACTTGGAAGCACTGTATAGTTTTCGACGAGTTTGGTCGTTACTTATTTCAGTACGACAATAGACAATCACCCTCATTGCGAGAGTCGTGTCGAAGCTGTTTTTTTATTATTGTAAGCCGTTTAGTTTTCTTTCGCAAACGGTATTTCTTTGATATATTTTACATATTCCATATACAAATTTTTGTCCCCGCTCAGGTTCGATATTCAACATGAAAATAAATAAACAATGGAAAAACGCGTAACTGTTTGTGAATGACCACCTTAACTTTTATTGTTTTATTCTATTTTTACCTGAAAAATTTTATCAACATAAGCGTGGCTTTCTATTATAATCACCCTCATTGTGAGAGTCGTGTCGAATGCAAGTCGTTTTTCGAGAGCCGAATCGTATCGAAAATTTCACGTTATTGCCTAAGATTTCCACTCGACTAGTGTATTAAAACGAATAAACTTGGAAGCACTGTATAGTTTTCGACGATTTTGGTCGTTTACTTATTTCAGTACGACAATATACAATCATCCTCATTGCGAGAGTCTTGTCAAAGCTGTTTTTTTTTATTATTGTAAGCCGTTTAGTTTTCTTTCGCAAACGGTATTTCTTTGATATATTTTAAATATTCCATATACAAATTTTTGTCCCCGCTCAGGTTGTTCGATATTCAACATGAAAATAAATAAACAATGGAAAAACGCGTAACTGTTTGTGAATGACCACCTTAACTTTTATTGTTTTATTCTATTTTTACTGAAAAATTTTATCAACATAAGCGTGGCTTTCTTTATAATCACCCTCATTGCGAGAGTCGTGTCGAATGCAAGTCGTTTTTCGAGAGTCGAGTCGTATCGAAAATTTCACGTTATTGCCTAAAATTTCCACTCGACTAGTTTATTAAAACGAAAAAACCTTGGCAGCACTGTATAGTTTTCGACGAGTTTGGTCGTTTACTTATTTCAGTACCACAATAGACAATGCTACTGTTGTGGAGTCGTACAATTTAGCCTAATTTATGACTTACGCAATGAGGCTGAATGCTACTGTTGTCGAGTCGTACAATTAGTGACTTTGTTTGCATAAGGGCATTGCAGTTAAGAAACG
>NW_023462078.1:0-21223 GCF_013731165.1 Rhagoletis pomonella | reverse complement strand
CCAGGACATGCAAAATTGCAAGGTCCTTCTGGCCGAGAGTAGTCAGGCGGCAATGTAGGATACTCTTTACAATCACAATGCCACAGCTCTCACTCTTGATGGCAGCTTTAGGGCCGGTTGTTCAATGTCTGGTTATCAGCACTTGCCGGTTAAACATCATTATCGACGTTTCCGACATCATGCACATAACATGTGATCGATAAAGCAGTCTTTGTATTTAACCAGAGCTTCTACCTCCGATTTGTGCTAATCAGACTTTGAACAACCGGGCCTTAGTGAATTACTATGTAATCGGTATTCATGCTGTAAGGCTAAACATATTACATATGTGCCGCGGTTGCCTGGAAGATGATGAAGTGGAATCACCTCAGTATTACCTTTTTAATCTTGTAATACTAACTAGGAGTAGAATTTACTCATATGGTTTTCTTTACAAGCCGTCGTAGTTGAAGTCGCTATGCGAGAGGGACATAAAGGTTTAAGGATCTGTTACAGAATTTTAGTTTACATGAATCCGCTAGTTGTAACAGCATTTTTTTCTTAAGAGATGCAAACTGATTTAAGAAATTTAAGAAGAACAAAATTTCCTTTCCATTTCTTTTGCGTCGTTTTATATGAATTTTTCGTTTATCTTGAGAGTTCAGTTTAGAGTCCGACCGATTAATTGGCATCGGCTAGTATCGGCCAATAGAATCGGCATCGATTCACTTTTACTTTTTTTCCGCACTTCATTCCATGTTATTTATTTCCTACTTTTTGAATTCCTTTAAATCTTAAGATATTTATTAATGCATCTGAGTTCTCCTGTTTCGTTTTTATGATGTACGGTGGCGAAAATGTAAATAGGGAAGACACATTTTATTTAGCAAGTTTTGGCTACTTTTCTTTGTTTAAAAATGTTTTTTTATTTTTTATGAAAACATAGTTTACTATATCTACACAAAACCCTGTAAACCAAAATTTTAAACTTTGCAGAACATTTATAAAAATTCGACAAATCTTAACAAATGTTCATCTAAGTTTGAAACTGTTTAATCAGTAGCCCGTTTCTGTAACTTTTCTCTACCGATTATTTCTCTACTGGTAGAGAAAATACGTCACTCTCACCTACTAATTAGCAGTAGAGAACAGGGCGGCGAATTCATATCTCAATTCGCCATGGTAGAGAATTGTTACAGAAACGAGCTACAGATTTTGTAGAACTTTTTTGAGTATGCACTTTTTTAGATCTTAGTATAATAAAGGACTTATCGCTGATTTTTGGCAACTTTTTGTTCACGCATTTTCTTCAATACAAAGTACGTTTGGCATTTTTTTTTTGTATGGAGAAAATCAGCAACACTAATCAAATCAAATCAAATTGGATGGGCTACAAAGCTGCATACTCAGAATGTTTCTAGAAAATCTAATAAAAAGCTGAGGAATTTTGCTAATTTTTTTACCAAATTTTTAAATTTTTGTCAGATAACGAGCTACAATTTCATAAAGAAAGTAATAATCCTAAAATGAACGAAAGGGAAATAGCCAAAGAATGCTAAAAGGCCTCTTCCGTATTTATATTTTCGTCACTGTACGTATTGTTACGATCATCTTTGAAGTTATTTAATTATTTGTTTATGTTTTCCTTTTGTTATAATTAAAATTTATTAAAAGCATCTTGAAAGAATTTGAATTTGAATCTGCTTCGGCATCGGCATCGGCCAAAAATTGGGAATCGGTTAAGTTAATTTCTTCGGTATTCGAAATATTGAAAAAATTAGGCAATCGTGAAAAATAACCCTCTCTATCGAAAACTTGAAACCAGAAATCGAGCATAACATAGTGTAAATGGAATCAATTAATTTATTTTAATTAAAACTTTTTTTAACAGTTTTTATGACTTTTGAAAGTTGAGCGCATCTTATTTTATAGAACTTTTCATTAAACAAGTCATTTTTTAGCAAAAAACACAACCGACTTCAATTATTACAAAATGGGTACCAATCAAAGGGTTGCCACCTGTTTAAAAGATCAAATTTAATTTCAATTAAGGGAATTAAATATGATAAATATGTATCATTATATGGGTGCCAAACGAAAGGGCTTTCAGTTTCAGAAGGTTGTAGTTTGCAAATATTTTTAAGTGGGTTGCCGCCGCCTTTAAATACCGAATTTAGATAACAAGTTATCTGAAATACCAGAATATGGATGTCCAACGAAGAAGTGTTAAGAAATCGGTAATTTGAATGTTAAAAATATTTTTAGGTAAATAAAAAATAAAATATGGGTGTCAATCTAAGGGGATTTGAAAAATCTTTATTTAGGGACTGTATTAAGCGAGGTTGCCACATGTTTAATAAATCAAATTCAACTTAATTAACCAGTTATTTAAAATATGTATGGCAATGTCAAAAGAAGGAGAGCTAACAAGGTTTTAGCTTGAAAATATTTTTGAGTAGGGTTGCCACCTGTTTTAAAGGTCTAATTTAATTAACTAATACAACAATTATATGAAATAAAAAAGTACGAGTGTCAAACAAAAAAGTGTTAAAAAAATGTTACGTTTGGATATTTAGAATGTTCTTGAAGGGTTTCAAGAGCGTTGCCATCTGTTTAGACAGTTAAATTTCAATTGTTTAATAAGTTTAAAGAGTGGGTTTTAGTCGAAATGGGTTTGACAACTCTTTATTTCTGACTTTTATTTAGAACGGTTGCTACGTGTTTAAACAATCAAATTCAAATTTGCTCATCTGTTTATGGGGTATTCCACCGTCACGGGTGGGACAATTGTACAGCAAAATGTTCACTCTTTTTCTAAATATATTCTTAAAATACGCAGCTGAAATATATTTTGATATAAACAAACGTAGTCCACTTATTGATGAGTAAGTAGGAAGTGAAAAATTACGTATATTTTATTTTATTTCGGAAAATACTGAGTCATTATCTCTGTCACGGGCTGGACAAAAAAAAAGACACTGGATTTTAGTATCTGAATTTTTATCAGAAAGTCTGCGAACTTATTTCACATTTTTATTTAAACAAGGTATTTTATTACACAGAAAGGACTGAGAAGAAATACAGTAACCAAATTTACAACAAAAAATAGTGTTTTATCATTTAAAAAGTTGAATATATGATGTCACGGGCGGGACAACGTTTGTCACGGGTGGGACTTGTATGACTTCTTTTATGAAACGGAGGTTTCCACATGATACAAATAAAAGCGCTTAGTCATTATTGATGAGAGAGGCCAAGGGTTCATCTGTCTCGGAATATACATCAGCAACGCTTGTCTTGAAAGCTCTGCATTTTATTGGTTTTGATTTAAAAGTAAGGCGTTGTATTAGGTATTCCTGGTTGACACTTGTGAAGTAGTGGTGTGATTGGACTTTTGGAATGCCAATTGCAAAGTGCCACCTACTTTCAAGCATTGCTTTATTCTCACTGATTTCTGATTCTGATAGTTCAATCACATTAATATTTCTCACTACATTTTGAGCTGATGATACGAAATCTTTGGCATTATTGATGTGTAACTTCCTCTGCTTAATTTGCATCCACACTGCCCTTTTAACCACAGCTCCTACCCCATCCACAGCCCCTTTGCCATGGGAAGTTGCAAAGAAGTACCACTCTCCTTGAACCCCGAAATCTCGGGGCATGTAGCATAGATTTGAAATGGTGAACTTGTTTTTTAAATTGTGAAGCTGCACCATCAGAAAAAATTTTGATGGTTTGCAATTCCGGAAATTGATCTTTAAGCATTAGTATAACTTTTTTTAGGCATGCAAAAACGGTGTGCTTATCGTGGCGTAGAACATCACTTACGATCGCAAATGAGCTTATTTTCTCGTCAGTTAACCAAGCACATCCTGTAAATACGGTAAGTTGATTGTGTTTCCAATGTGCAGACTGAATCTCATCTTGCGAGAGTATGGTGTAGTTCTCAGCAAAATCAATTTGCAAAATTGCTACATCAGCTGGTATACTACGCTTCGCTTCTAAAAAGGCATTATATTGTACTCTCTTTACGTATACATGGGTCTTAAATCGTTGAAGTTGCTGCTGCAATTTTTCCATAGCTTCTCCAATGGTACCCGCAATTGTAATTACATTGGGTCTCCCTTCTACATCAGACCACTGCTTCCACCTACAAGATTGGTACAAGGTATCGTTATCAGGCAATAGAGTTTTCAGATCACTGACACATTCAGCACAATTTCCAAGCATACATTGTTCGCTATTGACGTCACAAGAAATTTCGTTTAGAAGATCGGCACCTGTTTTAGGGAACCCTGGTAATTTGGCGGCTATACTTTCAACTAAGTAGTTAAAATTGGCGTGGTATTTGCATACACAGACATTATGGGGCATTTGGCTAGTTAATAAGACGTAGGAGGGGCGAAGCTCATAAAATTTTGAAATTCGTATACTCATTTCAGGATTATCGCTAGTGAAGAGAGAATAAGCTTCTCTTACAGTGAAATTCATATATCGCTTTGGGCATAAAGTCTTTTCTCCCGTTTCTTTATTTTTAATAGATTTAACGTCCTTAACACCCGGTGACTGGCGACTGATATCATCACGCAGATAAAAGTTGACGACATTTTCTTTATCCTTTTCAGATAAGGCATTTTTCATATCTCTGTTCTTGTTGGTTGGGGAAACTAAATAAACATCATTCCCTAAATTTTCCAAAACTAGTTTGCGTATAACGGCCAATTTCTTGCTTGGACTAGACGGTAGGATTCGTTTTACTTTACATACTGCTTTGCCTAGCGTCTGCGCACAATTGTATGACCCTAATGATGGCGACGGTGGCGAAAGTTCATCATCCAATGCTTGTGTAAGAGTTTTTGTTCTTGCTCTATAGTTCCTTTTTTTTCTGAGCTTCCTTGCATCGCCTTTCATTTAATAATCGTTTACAACGTGCTTCTTTTTCTTTTCGCAATTCACGTCTTTTCTTGTCACGCATTCGTTCTTTCTGAAGGTGCCTTCTTAACTCTTCGGGTCTGCTCTTTAATTCTTGTCTAAATTTTCGCATTCACTCAGCAGATGTCGTTTTAGCCATCGTTCTGGAAAGAAAAATCAACCTCGGAATTTTTAAAATAGTTTTTGGCAAATCTTTAAAAATCGCAAAAACTACAAAACATCCACGCCGAATACTAAAAAGTTCTCGTAAATCTTTTGGAGAGAATAAAAATTTACCAATTTCTTCATTTGAATATACCATTAATCACCAATGATGAATGTCCAACCCGTGACTGTCACGGGGGGGGGACACGATAAAACTTCTAATAATTTTAAGACATTCCCGTGGAATGGAACAGAACAAATTAAATAAGGATTTATAGCGGAATTACAAACTAGTTAAAAAGTTACAGCCATATCCCAAATCCAAAAGCTAAGAAAAGCGAAAATTTTACCTAATTGTCACGGGTTGGACGAGGAGAATCTTGTTTAGTTTAAACTGTAATATAACTAAAAGGCTTACCTTTTTTAAACGGAGTTTTACTTTCTTTAAAAGCTGAAAACACGAGGAATTTAGTCAACACTTCAAACACGTTTTACTTTTACAGACAATTGATTTTGCAACGCTTTCTGTATCAAACAATATTTTCGTGGTTGTAAAGTTTTTTACTGCTCAAGTTTTAAATTAGCCTAAATTGAAATTAAATAGTACTGCAAGATTTTTTTTTTAAATTTTGGTAATTTGGGGTATTAACTAATGATTAATCAAGACGGACCTGTTTTATAAGTAACTTTGTAACTGGACCATATGGCTCACTTAGTCATGGAATACCCCTTATTGAAATGCATTTAGTACCACAATGTCAGGCGAAAGAGAAATTTAAGAAGATTTAGTTTACACCGATCTAACTAAGTACATATATACGTCTATTATACGAGAAAGCATGTTTTGTGATAGTCATTAAATTTGCACCGTTATTTTGAATTTTAAAAATGAGCGGTCAAATCAAACACCTTAGCCTATAGATGTGCGATAAAGTTTTATATTTTTAATTAAAAACTTTTTTATCGCAATAGGGTGGTTTGAAATTTGATGAAATTAAAGGGTTGCCACTTGTTTTAAAAGTCACCTTTATTAAGTTATAAACAAGTTATATGATATACTACAATATGCGAGTTTAGCGAAATAGTGTTAAAACAAAATTGTAGTTTAAACAAATTTTTGAAATTTTGATGAATTTTTCTAAATTTTTTACAAAGTTTGAAACTTGTACTTATACAGTTTTTGGTACAATTTGCAGAATACTTAAATTTTTTATTTTTTTTATTTACAAAATTCTACCCATTTTTTTTTTTAAGTATTGGTAAGGTTTTCGTGGGCACAAGTGTATTAAATTATGGGTATCAATATACCCATAATAATAAAATACAAGTACGAGGGTTGCCACCAGTTTAATTGGAAGATATAATAATTAATAATATGAGAACCAAATAAATTACACTTAACTTTACTCGCAGCGAAGCGGGTGAGGACGAACTAGTATACTTGCAAGTGCGTACATTGTTATTTTTTCGAAGTAAAATTTAATATTCTAAATTGAAAAACAGTTGACTGCAACAAATTGCAGTTAACGTGGAAGTACAATTACCTATAGACAAAACAGCTGTCCATCAGGATATCAACAAAATCAATTGACCCACATTATGCAGCAAAATGTAACCGCATATTAATTGCCCACTGACCGCACATTTTCAAATGCCAATCGCTCTGTCACTCACTGCCACTTGCAGGCTACTCGTAGAACTGTAATTCCGCAGGAGTTGGCCGATAGATGGCCGTGTATGTAAGTTTTAAGAAAATTGTTGCGTTGAACGCATGCATGCGGCATATCAATTGTTTGACCGCAAAATCACGCATATAATAAAATTACCGCATGGCTATAGAAATTATTCAAATATACACCTACCACAGACATACATATGTACACACAAACATGCATAAAGGCGCACAGGAACATAGCTTTGGTAACGTCAAAAATTATAAATGTATGACCCAGAAACATGAATGAATGAATTAAATTGAAAGCAATGCAATAAAAGGCGACTTTTGGAAGTGTCTAGAGTCTAGACGGCATAGGTGGAAAGGTGTGGGGTATAAACTATAGCACTAGGACAGCAGGTGGGTGTAACGGTATTGTTATAAAGGACTAGCTTGCGTGCGAACAAGAATTGGGGTTAACGCGGTGGGGAATCTACTCACTTACAATTGATACCATTTATTTAATATTTTAATTGGTGGTATTGCGGTCGTTGCATTTTTCGGCGCTGAAAAAGTTAATGTAAAAATGATTTACATACATACATATGTGAATTATGCGATTTGATGAAAGGCTTATTTACCAAAAACAGCTCTCAAATTACTTTTAATTTTTCTTCGCTAGAAGAATGCGTTAAAATAACAAATCAGGCTGTGCCTTGCGTTGGATTCTTTGTTATTTAATGCTTTAACGGTCATAATTTATTATCGCGCCTTCGAGCCGCAAATGCGCTGACTGTTTGTTTGACGACAGGAGGTACTTTGTCTAGTCCTCGTTCAGCGCCAGACACCCCTTGCAAGTCTGAAAAGACAGAATGAACAGTGTGGTTATCGATATATGCAAGTATTTTTTAGTCATTAAATTAATTGCGCGATAGATAGTCGCCTTATTTGAAACCTCAACATCATACAGCCGTATAAGTTTTTTGGGAAATTCAGACAATGCGACGTACGATTATACGCAACGCCTCTCCAGGGGCTATTACCTTTTTTGACGAAGTTTCACAGACGGCAGTTGTTAGACTCGGAAAACTCCTTAAAAAGTAGGATTCCAGCCTGTCTAATGTTCAGATGATTACACCTCGTCGTGACCTGCCAGTAGACCCAATTGCATTGAGAAATGTAACTTCACCTATGCAATAAGAACCCTTTGGGCCATCCTCGGCCAGAACGACCTTGCGGTGCACATGTCCTGGCTTTTGCCAGCATTCGCTTAGTTAACACGGGGCCCATTTTTTCATGAGAAGTCCAGCGGAACTCCTATCCTCTATTTTCTTGGTGATACCGGTAGGCGGGCGCCACTTTTGGCCAGTTCATCTGTCACACCGTTCTCTGTGATACCGCTATGGCCTCGTCCTCTACCAGGTCGGATATGGTCGCAATTTAGAGAGGGGCTGAAATAACACCACCCTGTGCAATGCCTCTGTTTACCTAAAGGTGGATGATGGCACCACACCATTCCGCTTTGACAACTCTGTCACTGATTATGCGATAAATTATAGTAACAAAGTCGTTTTCCGGAATCAATCTATCACCGCCAGTAGTACAATGTTTAAGACAACCTCAATGTTTGGAAGGGCACTCACGGTATCTAGGAAGACTTCCTAAATCCAATTCTATTGCAAATTGAACAACACTTTGCAATACATATTAAGTCCCTAGGTACTTAGTACGTCCGAATGTCTCTGAATTCGTATCTTAATTATTTTCTGTACTATTTTCTTTATAAGTAATTGTTACTTGATTTTCACTTCGATCGCGAGGAATCCTTTTCCTTATATTCAAATCAACCAGCGCTTCAGGGTTAGGGCACAAACGAGGATAGTTCGAATTTTTCTGAGATCCTTCTTCCAGCCTTTGGTTAAACGTCGCTCTGACCACTCTCCAAGCCCTGTTTCGTTGTAAAACGCAACCAGCGATTATTAGAACCAACCAACGGCAGGACACATCTAGAGTTTTTTTGCAGCTGGGCAGATTTAATGCCGCCAGTTCCCGCTGAGTTGAAGGTTTTGAAAGACCTTTTTACGCCCAAGTAAATACGTGGCTTATCCAACAGGTCACTATGGTTTCCATTGTCTCCTAAGGCTGGGTCACATTGCAAATTGTCAGGAGATGAAACTTGAGTAACTCCCCTCAACTCATAGTCTAACTACCCTCCTTGAAACTCAAATATCCGGAGGAGGCTGCAAGACTCCCCGTAAGCATGCGTCTACATCTGGATGGCATCCTTTTTCGCTTTCGCAGAAGGTTCGGACAGATATTCCTAAACAAAATACATTAAACAAGAGTAAAAATGGCTGTAATGTATGCCTTATATCGGAATTAAACACGATTCTTCTTCTTCTTCTCCTTTATTGGTGCTGTAACCGCCTAAGCGATTTTGGGCGAGTACAAATCAGCACGCGAGCCGTTTTCCTACTGTGCTATTTGACGCCAACTGGAAATTCCAACTGAAGCCAAGTTCTTCTCCAACTGGTATTTCCAACGCTGAGGATTAAAATTACTTTAAAAAGCAAAAATGAAAGTTAAAACTAAAATTAAAATGGTCGCCTTTACTAATACTCGGACATCAGCACTCCGCACAGAGTGACTGTATGTGCAAAAGTACATACATACGAATATATATACATTAGGGTGGTCCTTAAACGTAGGAAGCAAATTTTTACATCATATTTCCTAAGCTTCGACCCCTACGTCGATGCTACTATATCCGAAGATATCATATGAAAATTTGTGTCCCATTTGAAGTCGGTTAAGGCGTGTCGTACAGGGGTCAAAGTTCAGATTACCCTATGAAGACGTCGTAATCAACTCCAATCGGGACTAAAATTTATATGTGATATCCTCAACTTTAGTAGTATCGATTTTGGGTATTATTTAAATTAAAAAAAAAAATATATGTATATATTTAATTTTTTGAGTCCATAGAGGCACCTGGCCTTTGACACCTTTGCGACACGCCTTAACCGACTCCGATTCGCACCAAAATTTATATGTGACATCTTCGTGTATCGATTTTAGGTATTAGATGAAAAATAAATTAATCTGGATTTTTTGAGTCTCTATAGAGGAACCTGTACTTTGCCCTCTGTGCGACACGCCTTAACCGACTCCAATCTGGACCAAAAATTAATATGTGATATCTGTGACCGTAGTATTGAGGGAATGAGACTGAAAAAATCGTGCATTTTATTTTAAGGACTACCATAATATACATACGTAAGAAAAGAAAAGTCCTATAACGCGTTCCGAGTTGAGTCATAAAAGGACAAGTCAGCTTTAACGGAAATTCAAAAGTAATAAATAAGCAAAAGCATAAAAAAAAAACATCAGCAAGCGACCAACTTGAACATAGTCCCCACTGTGCAACTATGGTTGTACATGCACACATGCAACATTTTGCCCCTGTAGATCATGTAGGTATGTACTTACGTAGTAAATAAAATTTCAAGAAAGTGAAATACACAAGAAAACCCATCAGCAGTCATTTCCTTCTCCTACCCCACGACAAACGAAGTTGTTTGCATTTTTTCATTGTAGTTTCTTAAGTTTTCATGTTGACCACTTGAACTCTGCCTTTAAAATGGCTTGCAGTTTCGTGTTAAAAATTAATGTTAGTAGATATTTAAGCAGTGTTGACTATTTGGGATAGAGCTGGGGATATGAAATGGTTAGCGCTGGCGTCAAACGAACACGCGCTATGATAGAGGACCTACCCCACTACTGGTCAGTAAATAGCACAGTGTTTTGGCGTGAAAATAATTAGACCAAGAAACCCACTCTGAACTTATAAGAAAATAGATTTGATTTTGTTAAATGCTTTTGTGGCCTTGCGGTCTTGACTTTAGAGAAAATGTTGCTGCACAGCTTCAAACTATCCAGGTATTTGATTCTTAAGAAATCCGATTCCTTGCTGCCATCCGAGTAGTCTACAAGCAGGTTTTCCTAACGGCTTAAAATCGGTGGTGGTTGCAACAATCCTTAACAGTTCTGCCTTTTGCCTACATACCTAGCAAATTCAAAGTTTTTTTTCTCTTTAGTCGGGTACTCTGTTGATGCTGGCTCGCACATATCCAAAGCCTCAGCTGGGAATATACCTACGGGATTTGCCATCGGCAGGGAATTAGTGACCATAAACTCTGGGTAATAGACTTAAAGACGGTAAAGTACAAGCAAGTTGTCCTTAAGTTAGACAAAATTCTCTGGCAAATGGGAGTTATACAAACTTGGTCGATCGAAAATCTCAGAAGATGGCCTGCTAGATTTAATTATTCAGTTTACACGACTCCGACCTCCAATTTGGAAAATGGCTTTGTCACACAGTTTCCCCTGGGGAAGGGTTGGGGAAGCAAAAATGTACGGTCTCGAATATCGTATACATCGGCGGCTTTAAGCAGGAACAGAGGGCAGGAAGTAGTGTATTGTTTTTACTCTTTTCTCATTTTCGAATCACTGCAATATGTCTCAAGCTGAGTTTAGAGCTATCAAGGGACCCGATCTTTGGCGATTAGGGCTAATCCGGACAGTCAAGCCGCTATTAAATTCGAGGCATGCTGCTCGATTACCTCAAAACCAGATATGAACACCACTACCACAGATAATTGGCTTTCAGGACACAGAGATATACCAAGTAATTATGAAGCAAATGAATTGGCTGGTGGTACTTCCCGCCCTCAACTCAGGATTGCTGCTGTAATCAGCAGGAAGAATGTGGACTCGAACCAATTACATTTATCGAGTCTGCCGAGACGAAGAAGAAATCGAAACCGTCGAACACTTTCTCTGACACACTGCGAGACTGGCAGGATTCAGGCAACTTTGTCTTCCAGCCTTTCTGACAGTCTTGTAGCCTTAAGCCCATCTCAAGTCTGCGATCTTCTACGCTGTATTAGCAAAACTACGAGGTTTTATTTCTAGGAACATGGTATGCATTTAGCTAAAACGGTCCTAAGTGTGTCCCCATCAGGATATGGATGAAGACAGCTTTTTCAATATCTGATTATGTCCGATCCTTGATTGGGTAATTAATTAGAACTCTTCTCAGCAAATTCATAACCAACCTCATATCCTGTAAATTTCTGAACCCAGGCACCAAAGCTGAAGAAAAAATTCAGAACCCTCATTGACTGGATTCGGAGAGAAACCTAGTGTTTGGAAGGCATAGCAGTAGATATAGGGACTTTTATTGAGCAACGAACGGACCAAAAACGCGTTTTCCAGAAGAAAACGTTTTGTGATTAAGGCAGCAGTGAACCTTTCTTCAAAGAGCCAGGCGGTAATTAAGTTGTTTTCCACTTCCTCGACTAGGTCACAACTCGTGGAAAATTTCCTTTGTACTTATGGATCCTAGCCCATGAGGGCATACTTATATGGAAATGAAACACAACTCAACTGTTCATCTGCACAAAGGCCATCTGTTCTTTTGCTCGCCTGGTTTACTCAGAAGTCGTTCTCACACACACATTTACAATATCTTCAGCAATATCTTCCGGACTAAATCTGACTGTCTCAAGCGGGGGACTTGGGCGCCTCGCTTGAGAAAATCCAAAGCAAAATTAACGAAAGTTACCATTTTAAAGATACCCTGAGTTGGAGTTGTACAGGATCGTATAAGATTGTGTAACACATCAGGGGTAACTACGACTATCTTAAAAGAAGGACTCTGGTAGGAATGGGCAGGGAATATACCTATAAACTCACGGCTATCTTCGCAGGGCACAGGTCAGTGTCTGTACACATACATATGACGAATGCGCAAAGGCATAACTTTCAAATGGTTCTAACGCAGCTCCAAGGCTCCGAGCTCAAAGTAGACAGTTGAACAGTTTCTCTGTGGCGAATGGGGCTTAAGGGACTTGGTCAATCATTCCTGCATATTAGTTTAGATTGCAGTTCGGGACAGTGGCTGAGATATTGTACGATGATCTCCAGCTCTTCCTCACTTTTCCACTATGTTTTCAAAATTGTGCGACGCCAAATCCTTCTTCAATTAAGAATAAAGTAATAAAAATTTTAGTCATAAAACTCTAAAAAACGCATAAACCTGTTTTCTTTCGCTGGCAAAAAGCTTTGCGCCAGCCAAGCACACTGTGCAAAATTGCCAAAACAAACGCAACACAAACACTTCTTGCACATTCTCCTGCGCTGTGCTGCTATTCGATCCTTCTGCCTGAGTATTGTTGCTCACAGAAGTCCTAGCGAAGAGCGTAAGCATGGCATGGCCACGGTTGGTTAGGGCTAGAAAAATAGCCAAAGCACTGGACACAACGCGACAGTCTGCAAAGTTGAGCCGCGGTGAGTGGGCATTTTTCCTGGCTGATTAGGCGCCGAAAAAATCGGATTTCATTGTTTACACGACAATACAAAAGCAACAAAAGTTGGGTTGTGGAAAAGAAAAACCTAAACAAACCAAACAAATAGATAAACAAACAGAGTGGTACAGCCAAGGAAAGTGTAACACTGCCATACATACATACATATATGTACATATGTACACACATACAAACAATCATACTTGAGACACTTAGCGACACACGTCGAGCGTACAATGACCGCTGCAACGGGCATGTCGCACCAACAGCAGCACTTGCAAGTCGAATGTCCTGTGAGACAAACAGCAAGTGCAGCAGCAAGCAAAAACAATGACTGGACTTCGGCGGTTTTTTTTTAAATGCGCATAACTTTGAAAATACGAGCACTATTTATAAATTAATACCATTATTTGGATGTAACGCCATAAAAAATGCCAAAAATCGGTTTGGACTGCGATTGTTTACCCCCCACGACCGGTCCGCGCTTGCAGCAAAATTTTCACACGGCCAAGAATTATTTGTGGGAAAAAGTTGTGCACACGCGGCCGGTTTTCGACTCTGTGCGTCAATTTGTGCGTTCCTATTGTTGTTTTTGTTGTAATTATCGGCGTAAAAAATCGATTGGTATAGCCACAGGCGTTGTCGGTGAGGCGGGTAGTATGGAAAATGGCGGAAATGGCATTATGTGCGAGTCGACTAACGGAATTGCAACTGTAAAACAAAATAACAATGTAACTTTTGATACGTGGAAGCAGCCGCTCGAAGAGCCACAACTGCTGGAATACATGGAGCACATGGATATACAGCAATTGATTTACAAAGACGGCGATCCGCAGAATAATAACAGCACACCGGTTTTAACGGTGCCGGGCATTTCGAATGAGGATTGTATGTAAGTTGCGTAAGAAAGCGTTTGTGAATATGCAATAAGGTTGCGGGTTGTCTTTGAGTGCGTACAACGCGTGATAATTACAAGCGCACCAAATATTGAGAAGTTTAAAATTTTGTGCAATAATAAAAAAAAATCAACAAACTTTCGAAAAAAAAAGATTTTGTGTTTGCAGTTTTGTAGCCCATTCGCAAGTGTGAAAAAACTGAAATTTTTTTGTTGAAGGTAGAAGCTGAACTGCAAGGATAATATAATAAAGCATTATGAGAAGACCCCTGTAGCCTTCTATTCTTGTAAAAGGGCCTTAGGCAAGGGACGAGGCCTCAGTCCCCGGATTTGTCGATGGATATTTATAGCAGTCGTTAGACCAATCCTCCTGTATGGAGCGATCGTGTGGGGTGGCCTGCATTAGTGAAAGCAGTCAACCTTAGACTTCTCACCAAGGTGCAAATATCCAACATGATCTGCATAAGCGGAGTACTCAGAACCACGCCAAACGATGCTCTGAACGCTATTTTAGATTTTCTGCCACTGGATTTGCTAGGAAAGCAGATGGCAGCGCTCGCTGCTCTTCGCTTAAGAGAGGCCTCAAAATGGCAACCTGAAACCCAGGGACACGCTTGTGTATTAAATAAATTTTACTTCATTCCGGACAGCATAGACCGCTGCGTTTCGATATCGGTTCCGAAAATCAACTTTAGCACAAGATTCCCAAGCAGGGAGGAGTGGAAAGAAGATTTCAACACTCCATCCGAAAGTATTGACATCTACACAGATGGCTCGAAACTTGACAGTCAGGTAGTAGGGGGCGTTTTCTCACGAAAACCTCCTCTTAAAATCTCTTTTATGTTACCCGACTACTGCAGCATATTCCAAGCTGAAGTTTCAGCTCTCATGGAAGCTTGGACCCGAAATGATGGGGAGGGACTCATTGATAGCCAGGCTGCAATCAAAGCTCTGAGCTCTTTCACGTTTTATTCAAAGATTGTGCTGGACTTCCGCTCATCTCTAAAGGTGATGGCCAAGTAGAGCAGACCTCACCTCACTTGGGTGCCTTGTTAATAGGGACAAAGAGGGAAACTGCATGGCAGATGAACTTGCAAAGCACGCCCAAGCAGATTCTTCCTAATCGATAAGTTAAGATAAGTTAACAGCCCTAACATTTTTACAGTATGTACATATGTATAAAAACGTAAGGAACATACAATGCATATATGTATATATATCAGTCTTTCTTAGTTTAAAAATTAATCTCTTAAATATATGAAAAAAACTAGATCAAATTAAGCATATACAATTTTTTCATGCCAAGTATAAACAAATTCTCGAAAGGGCTAAAAAAGGGCTAGCGCCAATTTTAAATTTATGTGGCCAAAAAAAGTATGTAGTAGCTAAATCTAGCCACCAAAGGTCTAAAACGGCAACACTGCTCCTGGTATTCGCACAGTGTTCTCAACCTCTCCTTACTTCGTAAGACAACCTCAGGAATATTCTTCATAGCCAGTTGGTCATTCAAACAGTCATACAATTGCAGCCCTCTCCCTAGAATTCTGTAACCAGTTAAATTACCAAAACTACCTCATATAATAAATAGAACGTACATATGTAGGTAAAAATATATCTATATTATTTTTCTTTAAGAATATAGTCTTCTAAAAACTCGACAAATAATTATGACCAAAATTAACGAAACAAGGAAAAATGTGATGGTCTCTTCTCCTCTTTCCTTCAAGCCAAATGAACATTCCCACCTTCTCCATTGCTCTTCGTTCTGAACTGGCCTCGAACCTCGACTTGATAGAGGCTATCCCGCAGATTTGCCCATTAGCTGGAGCTTTTTAAATTATGACTCGTGCACTATTATGGTATACTAGCAAATAATGGGCGTGCTTGACTGTGCCTTAAAGGTATTTGGAGTTGTTACTCCCTCCCAAAACTCGTATGGCCCCCTTCATAAAAAATAAAAGAGATTTAAAGAGCTTTTTTTCGCAAACCTCTTTAGTTTAACACCAGTATTGTGATATTTAATTTATTTTATCAATTTAAGACAATAAAAATTTTCAAACAGGTGGCAACCCCCCTCAGAAATATTTTTGGCAGTAAACTTTCCTAAACCTCTTCAGTTTGATACCATTGCAATATTTATTTTATCTTATTAATTGAATTAATATACAATTTTCAAACAGGTGGTAACATTCCAAAAAAAATTTATCAGCTGTAAACCTTCATGAACCTCTTTCTTTTGACAGCCACATTGTAAGATTTAATTTGTCTTATCAATTTACCTAAACTGCAATTTTCAAACAGGTGGCAACCCTCTATTTTTTTTCTTCTATATATTTTAAGTTACACCACAAGCGCGTACAACATACAGACAGACAGTAGACAAAAATATTGAATATTGTTGATTTGGCAGCACAGCTGTAGTAGGCGCAAGGTCTACGGGTTCTCAACCAGCGCATATCTTGGATTGCGGGGATGTCAAGCTTAGTCTTTCTGGGGACATCAATAAACCGTACATAGGCACCTTCCCTATTTAGCGTACGGATATTCCGGGTACATGCCATCAAATCATAATACCTTATACATTTGCCGTTGTCCCCATGAAAATAAAGAGCTCTCATCCGAGGCTCTATGTATTGTTCTTTTCATTCGAAGTGATTTTTACGTGGCGGTTTCTAAACCCAACATATTTCTCACATTAATACGCTTCCGACCGGGTGTTCGGTTGCTGCCAAGAGGATACAGGCGTGAGCTGCTTGAACCGGATGCAAAAGAATCATTCTTATTTTAGCTCGGAACATTTAGTAGTTCAGCTAATTTTCCGCTAATACCATTTTCAAGCTTCAACTCTACAATTTTTGTGATTCGCATGGGGGATAGACGGTCTTTCGTTGTGGCATCCTAATGTATATTTTATGTATAGACACGTACATATGTACGTACATACATACATATTTATGTGTCTATTTACGATAAACCTGTCAAAAGTATATGGCCCAGCACGTGATTGTCCTTGAGTTGGCTTAATTAATCATTATATTTAATTACTTAATGCATAACGAAAATATGTTGAAGTTAAAGCAAATAAAGAACTTGTATTTGGTTTTAGTGCTTTCAGTAAATACGACTACGTTCATAAATACATATGCATGAATGTACACATGCACATTCTAATGTGTTTAACTATGTAGTATAAAAACCATCGCGCTAAATATGTATATCGTATGAAAAAAATATTTACTGAAGCTAAAATGAAAGCAAGCAGTTGTTTGAACTTTTGACAAAACTATCTACTTATATACTGACTTATGTATATATACACACAATTTAAATAGGTATAAATAGTCTTTAGTGCTTATCAAACCGGGTTATTCTCTCCATATGGGTCATTATTTTACAAATCGTACACCTTTTTGACTTCAAATTTAGATTTGGCTAAAACTTTCTTTAATAAGTAGTAAACACGAAATTTGGAAATACCTGTACGTATTATGATAAGGACGAAAAATGTGTGTACTCATGCAATTTAATTTCCCGAACTAGACCCGAAAAAGTCCCGGACTAGTGTCGTAATGGTTCCGAAAAAGTCCTGAACTTGTCCCGTACTGGTACCAAATTAATCTGGGAAAACTCCCGAAGTGGCCCCGAACTTGTTCCGAAAAACTCCTGAACTAGTCCCGAAAAAGTTCTGAACAACTACCGTACTGGTCCCAATCTAGGCCCAAAATAACCGGAAAAAAATCCCGAAATGGTCCCGAACTAGACCCCCAAAAAGTCCTGAACTAGGCCCGAAAAAGGCATGAACTAGTCTCAAAATAGTGCCGAAAAAGTCCTTAACTAGTCCCGTACTGGTCACGAACTAATCTGGAAAAAGTCCCGAAATGATTCCGAAAAATCCTGACCTAGTTCCGAAAAAGGTCCGAACTAATGTCAAAATGGCCCCAAACTAGCCCCAAAATGGTCCCGAACTAGTCCCAAATTTGTCACAAAATGGTCCCGAACTAGTTCCAAAATGATGTCGAACTAGGCCCGAAATGGCTCGGAAAAAGTCCTGAACTATTAGATTTGTTTTTATTTGTATTGAAATTTTCCACATACTGGGAACAAAGATGTTTACACATCAGAAGATCTGTTTTTAGGGTTAATATTCTAGGGAAAAGGAGCTTACAAATACATACATACATACAGTGGCGAAAACATAAATAAGGACACGACTTTAACGATTTTCTGATATTTTTCTGTTGTTTATTTATTTAATTTTTATTACTTTTTTTAAAAGTCTAGCTCGTTGTCGATCAAAAACAGCGTAAATTCGAATTTCAAACTTTTTGCAAAAATTTTAAAAATTCGACAAAATTTCATACAAATTTCGAGATTTTTTAATAGGATTTCTTAGAAAACATTTGAGAGTGCATTAAGTAAAGTGCAAGTTTTAAGTAGCCAGAAGTTACCGTTGATTTTTGGCCTTTTTTTTTGGTTTTTGTTGAAGGTGTTGCTCATTTTCTCCATATAAGAAAATTTCGAACATACTTTGTATGGAAAGAAATACGTTACATCTTCAACAAAAATTTGCCAAAAATCAGCGGTTAGTCCTAGCTACATAAAACTTGCACTTAATTATACATACAAACATTTAACAGGCTATAAACTGCATACCAAAACTGGTAAATAAGTAAAGTTCCCGTTCCAGATTTTGTTAATCAAATTTTTCCATTTTTCGGTTACAAAAGCTTTCGTAACGTTCAGAATAGGCCTACTTACCGCACTTTGACATTCAAAATAGCAGTGACCCGCACTTTTTCTTAGCTAATTTTACTGTTAACAATAAATTAACGCCCCTACATCATTACAAAACTAAATGAATAATTATATTGGTCACAGCATGTTGGAAAAAAGAGTAACGGAAAAGTTTACTTGTTGACCCCATTCCTTCGAAATGGAGAATGACTTCAGCTGATTTCCGAAAATAAAACTAAACCGCAACAAATAGAAATACAAAGCAGAATGGATTAATCATGATACAATAATTTTTAGAAGGTAGTTTCACTTCTTCTTCTTATCCGCCATGTTAGCTATCTGACAGAAAACGTGTTTCGTATTTTTTGTTGTACCAACTTTTTCAAAAAAAAAAATCCAGCTTTTGATGTTGGAAAAATAAAAGAAAGAAAAGCCAAACATATAAGTAGAGAAATTTTCGAATATTTTGTAATAATTTTCTTCATAAAAAATTAACTGCTGCTTTCCTGGATATTGCAACACACGGAATAGATGTAAGGACACAGCTATAAGAGCCACCGCTCACCAAAGACTTTATCGGCCGCCTATTTAAATGATAGGGCTCGCTTGAAATATGTACATGAAGATGTATGGAGGTGCGCCATTACCCCAGCTTAATCGCTCTGACCAATAGGTTGTGGTGCAATGGAAAGACTAGCGAGCACATCTAAATTGGCGGCCCATAAAGTCCGTGGTGTGCGATGGATCTAATCCATTATAAACAAGAAATATTGCTGTCATATTTTCATTTTTATGATTTTTATTCATGTGATTAGCAGTGGCAAAAATGTATGTATAAAATAGGTATATTTATATTAAAAATTAAGTGATCAGTTATGAAACATATAAATCTTTACATGTTCTGTTAAAAAATATCTAAAATAACAAGCGATAATCCCCAAGTTCTATATCGTAGCAGTGGCCACATTGCTCGTTTGTCACAGACACGGTTTATGTCAAAAATTTTGAAGTGAAACTACCTTCTAAAAATTATTGTATCATGGGATTAATCATGATACAAAAAAGAAGGTAGTTTCAATAAACAACTTTTGACGGATAATAAAATTTTTTGAAGTTTCATAAATTGTGAGTATTCACAACAGCCTTGCCACTTTGATAATATTAAAACAATAAATCGGAGTATTTTCTTTCCCGCATTTATACTAATTTAATAATATTTCAAATCAAAAATCATTATCAGTGCTTGGTAATTTTTTTACTTACATGGTTCGCACCTTTTTTTTATTAAAAATATATAAAATGTGTAATGTTAAAGGAGACTTCATTGAAATTGTTCTTTTTATTTTATAGTAAAAATCACGAGAGCATTATGTTGTCATTTTTTCATTTTCTTATTTTGAATGCAATCTTGCGATTTAAAAATCAGATTCTAAAGAATGCTCCTTCCAAATAAATCTATTTATAATCGCCAATTCCATGTGAATAAATTAACACGCAAAACAAAAACAAATTGGGAAAAATTATTTTTGTTTTGCTTTATAATTTTTGGGAATATTTGTTCACATGAAATTCGTGATTACTGATGAAATTCGTGAAAATTTACTTTTAAATTTCTCATCAGATTTTTCAAAAAATTAGGCTTTGTGGTTAGCGTATCACCATTAACTTCAACAAATTGCGAATTTAAAATTTCCAATGTATGCAAAAAACTTGAATTCGGCTTGCGCATAACGCCCTCCGATAAGCAATTAGCATAAGTATAATTTTAATCACTTTCTTCATCCGTTCTGAAACATAGATTCGTCAAGCCATCCATTCGACATCTTTGAGTGGACGGATGAAATCTTCTGCTAAAAAAAAATATTACTGCTCGTGATCAGGTAGCATGAATTTAATGAAATGTCATAATTTTATTAAAAGTCAAATGGTTAACAACAACAACGAATGTCATTAAATGAAACTACCTTCTTTTTTGTATCATGGGATTAATAGTAAATTTGACAAGGGGAACAGTTGTAGTTTTACCCAAACTAGGCTGCCGGACTATTTACTTGAAATAAAATACTTTGTAACTCATTTTTCAATGGGAAAGAGGCGTTTTGCTTATAAAATTCTCACTCTCTTGTACATTTATTTGAGTAAATAAAGAGTGGAGAGTTGAAAACCCATTTACACACCTAAACAAATAAAAATGCTAATGTGTTTGTGACCACACAAATTCTCACGTTGCCCATACCTGGGAGGTAATTAATTGAATTCGAAGAAAGAAAATAAAGGAAAAACAGCGACACCCAAAGCTTCAGCGCCTTTGTATTGGTATGTGGTAAAACTACGCACTGGGTGGACGACGCAAATCACGTTAAAAGGCAAAAACAAGCAATTTTATGATGAATGGCAAACGACTGGACTTGACGGCGAATAAAGTACAGCGTCATTGAAATGAGCGATTAAATTTCAAATTTGGCATGCAAATTTGGTTTTTACTACATGTGTGATTACTAATGTTTTTTTTTT
>NW_023462077.1:5051-21229 GCF_013731165.1 Rhagoletis pomonella | reverse complement strand
TATAGTCTTTATTTTGCAGTATATTATATACATATATTTGCAGTATATTATATTTTCATTGATCCGCTTAGTTAAGTTTAACTATAACGAAGCAAAATGATGTGTAAAACCAAGTAATTGCTTTTAAATCTAAGTAAAAAAATATACAATTTAAATGACAATTATTAAAAAGATACATGCATACATATATACGTTAAGAACATAAATATATATAGGATATAAAATTTTAATCTCTTTGTCAACTTAATTGCGGCCCTGAAAAGGGCCTCTTGTTGATTGGTATATATGTATTTATCTAAGCATAAAATTTTAATCTCTTTGTTAATTAATTGGCGGCCCTGAAAAGGGCCTTTGGATGAATCATATTACTTGCCTGCAAATAAATAAGTTTATATTTGTATAAAAGACGCTTGATGATTTTTTAAAACTAGGGACTTACGTAGCATGCAAGTATTTTAATTTTAGGAGTCTGAAATACTGAGATCAGTGCGTGTGAAATGCGGACATTGATTCATGCTGCAAGTAAAGAACGGTTAATTTCTACAAATTTAAAAACGCTTTAGTTCAAAACTTACCACATGTTTGGTATTTTATGCAATACTTACGGTTCTATAATGGTACCATATGGATCGATCTAGGTCAGAGTTTTTTTGGCTTTTCTTTTTCTTTTGTGGGCATTTTCAACGAGTTCTTTATTTAATTTTCGTATTTTGAAGAACATTCTTGCCCTGAAAAATAATTTTTTTACTTTAATGTCGCATTGAATTGTTGCAGCATGCTCAATGTGAGTTTTTACAAAATCATTTGTAATGAAAAAGCCATCTTCGTTCAATGCCTTAAAGACTGACTCAAGACTTCGCATATGGACCATCATAGAGGAGCTTGGTAGGGATAACCCACCCTCATTAAGGTGATCCGCCCAGGAGAATGAATGGTCGTCATTGCTCCTGAACGACGTGCTGGGAATGTCATCCTGCAGCTTGTGGCAAATATATCCCGCTAAATGCTCGAGTCCGTCTAGCTCCAAATCCTCGAATTCCGCTTCTTCAACCGGCCACAGTTCTGCATTAGAGCTTAAGTTTTTCAGCAAAATACCTGTAAATATGGTGAAATATATATGTGCGATTATTAATAAAATATATTTTTATATTTAAGCCGAATGAAATAGATAAAAAATTATTTTGAATTACTTGTAAGCGGAGGCTGCGTGATTTCTATGTCAGGCGTATCATCCTCTTCTACATTAGCAGAATCGGATAATACGCCCTTGTTGTGTCCTAGCAGGTATAGTCGCAGACGGTACTTGAATTCCTGTTGGTCAGGGTGATCATGTACGCTTATATAGCAACCTGTATGCTTTAGGACTGGCAGCATACAACGATATTGACTTCGCAATATCCTCTTCCGCCCATTTTCGTCGCTTCGACCCAGACTTCAGCTTCGCTATCTGCCCTTTGGTGAAGATGGAAGCTAGTGCATCTTCCACATTTTTCATTTGGGCAGCCATTTCATCCAAACGTTTTTGCAGTGACTCCATTTTCCATGCGTGTCTCTTCAATTGCAGGTCGGACTCCCGCTTCAATGTAGCGAGCTCGGTGCACTGCTTTTCGGTTTCCTTTTTGAGGTGTGCATTTTCGCGCTTGAATGTCTCACTTCAAATAAGAGAAATATAAGATATTATTACATTTACACATAAAGATCTGTTACTTATTAACGTACACTTCCACTTTCAACACTTCCACTTCCTGAAGATCACTATCATAGTAAACACAGTTACGGATAGGTGACGTCGAAGCATCAAGAGTACCGTCCCTGGGCCGATATACTTTATCGCCTTCATTTAAACCAACTAATAAACCACTGACATTAATAATATAATATTTATAGTATAATATTTGCTACCTTCGCAATTTTGTAGCTCAATGATCTCCTCAACGCTGTCATTTTGTGACTCACACACCGGAGCAGGATCTATTTTCCACTCAAAAATGGTTGGCATGGCGTCGCGGCGAAGCGATGGTCGACTAGCAGTTCCTAAGTCTTTTATTAGATATCGACATATATAAGTAATGAAAATAAATGATAGTTACTCATGTAATCCTTATCCGTAAAGTGCTTCATGCATATTACGCTGGTGTCTAAATTGTATGGCTTCTCCTGCCGGCAGAACTCTACCCACTTTCTGGCCAAGGCGTCGTCGCGGGGAAACAAAAAAAAACTGCATTTAGGGCCTTTACCCCTACGGCTGCTGCAATTCAACACACGACACGACATTTTTATAAAGTTTTTATTACAAATAAAAAGTTTTTTACTTCAGAACGCACGAATTACTTCGATTTTTCACTAGAAAATACACAATACGTTTGCAATACGTTTGCACTTGTTTATAAACAAAAAGTTTGTTTACGTATTGCCATAAACGTCAAAGTCGGCAAAACCAAAGTAGCGGTTTCGGGAATGCGCCACCTTCAGTTCATTACACCATGGAGTTTTAGTACCGGTTACCAACTTTAAAAAATTAAAGCGTTTTTTTGTACCGGTTACCAATTTACCGATCAATTCTCATATGACGGTACTTAAGAAAAAAACCGGCATTTTAAAAAATCCTAAAGCGAAATTTTTAAATTTTCATATGCCATTAAGGAATTCGCAAAACGTGTTAAGCGTCGCAATGTCTTAGGGCCGTTTGCACCATGTCTAGTTAACGCTAACTGGAGGTACATCCTTCAGTTAATCACATCGACTGCTTTATGATCACATGTTATAAGCTGGCTGTCGATAACCACGTTAGAATTAACCAGACATGGTGAAAACTTCCCTTTAAGTTTAAAAACTGTTCTATGTAAAATAATGGTTTTAGGGGATATTTAACTAAACCAAAATATTATTATTAAAGTTATTTAAAAAATTATCGACTTCACTTAATTAACTAACCGTTTCCTTTCGACTTTTTCAACTAACCGCTCACAATCAACTTACTAGTCGACTAACCGTTGATTTTATATTTTTCGACTAGTTGTTTTCTTTCAGTTAACATTGTCTTTTTTATATTTTTTGAATACTTGTGCTTATTGGCAAAAGCCAACCGCGCTAATAACAATAATTTTATAGTGAAAAACTGTCACTGTTCGAATAATTTCGGGTAGTCGAATAGCCGGTCGATTTTACGAGAGCTCTACTTATACAAAGCGAATCTCTTAAAACCGTTTTAGAGTATTTTTTTTGGCAAATACGCATAGCCACGCCTACTAATGAGCGATTCTTTGTATACATAGTATATACACTAGGGTGGTCAAAAAAAAAGTAAAGTCTGAATTTTAATGCTTCGATCGGAAAACTGTTCTCTTCAGGAGACTTTCAATAATAATACCCAATTGTTTATTTAACCATTTTTTTAATACTCACGATTTTTTATTGGTCCCTCTATTGCATTTTTCGTGGTTTTTGGGAGTTTTTCGTGGACCTATAAATTATGGTCACCATGAAAAAATGGTTAAATAAACAATTGAGTATTATTATTGGGATTTTTAAGAATTCTTTACCATTTCTACGAAAAGTTGTTTTTTCCCCATATAAAATATATAGAAAACTTTGAGCGCTTTCTGCGACCTCTATTTTTTGGTAAAAAAATAAATAAAAAATAGGTGTACATATATGTTTTCCGGTATAGAGCAATCCTAGGGTGCGAGAGTATAAAAATTCCGACTTTACTATTTCACGTACATTTTTGGACCACACTAATGTAATATATTGTTCATGGTATTACAAAGAAAAAGTTGGAAAATTTTCAAATTATGCGAGGTTTTAATAATTATTAAATTGATCTACATAAAAATCCTAACGCATAATGTAATTTTTTTTTAATTAAAAAATGGGCGTGGCACTCCGTTTTTACGAAATTGATAACCAATACCATAAAACCGATTTAATTTTGGAAATCACCATAATATATAATGGGTGTGATCACTACGCTTACCTCAAAATTGGTAACCGGTACTAAAACCTCGGGTTTTTCGAAAAGGGTAACCGCTACAAAAACCAGTTTAATTTCAACAAATTACGACAACTTTCTTTTTTTCTACATTTGTCCCTTTGTGCGTCAGTGATAAATCAGCGATGCAATAATTTTTATTAGGTTTTAATTAATTAAAAATATTTGTTGTCAAATGAAGAGGTAGGATAAATTAAAATAATTTTCTCAAGAGCATATTAAGTACTTTTTTTTATTCTGTGCGTAATTTTTTGCACTTTAATTGCTATGTATATTGACTGGCCTAATCAGTTTTGCAGAGAATCGCGGTCACACTCGGATTGAGTAGGTCATATTACATGCGAATAAAATGATCACCAGTGTAATGTTTCTTGAAAGCGATATTTTTCTAAATGACTCAAACTGCATTTATGCAATATTTCATACACACAATTCCAGGCCACACCGATGACTTTGCCGAAATGGTCAGCAATTTACACAAGAAATACCCACATAGCCGCATTGTTGCGGTTGGCTTTAGCTTAGGTGGCAATCTTGTCACGAAATATATGGGCGAGACAACAAAAACGAAGCCGCAAACAATACTTGGTGGCATATCAATCTGTCAGGGCTACAATGCAGAAGAGTAAGTGCAACAATCAATCAATTTGTTATGTGCATGTCCGCGGGCTGCCGGCCTGTGCCTGCATGTCAATACACTTTGGCCAATATTTATTGGATTGCGAAAATTAATAAAATTTAATTGTATCTCTACATATGTACATTTTTCTTTCCACAGAGGCACCAAATGGCTCTTAAATTGGCAAAATTTCCGCCGTTTCTATTTGTATGTGATGACAGAGAATGTGAAGAGTATCATACTGAAGCATCGTCATGTTTTACTATCGGACGAGGTAAAGGCACGTCATAATTTAAATGAACGCGAAATTATTGCTGCCGCTACACTGCCGGAATTGGATGAAGCATATACACGTCGTATACATAATTTCTCAACTACACAAGAGTTATACAAGTGGAGTTCATCATTACACTTTTTAGACAACATCGAAAAACCTATGATATTCATTAATGCCAAGGACGATCCACTTGTGCCGGAAGAGTTGCTGCCACCCATTAAGGAGTTTGCATGTAAGTTGTTAAGCAGTGAGTTAAATTAATGCAATTTTAAGAGGGGATTGGTTTTCGCCGAAACCAGGTTATTGTACTATTGAGACCCAAAAACGATGAGCTGTTCGAGCTTTGCAACGATATATATATGTAGATATAGGGTGGCTGATTAAAATACAGCGGCTCCGCTCTACTCTTTTTTTACTCTTTTTTTTTTTGTATGGAAGTTTCAGGCCTCCTAAATCGGCTTCTCATAGAAGCGGAAATTTTCACCAAATATTTAATGATGACGCATTACCATTGTAACTTTGCTCCACACACACCGCGAGACGCTTGTTCCAATTCTCTTTTTATTTGACATCTGTTTCTTTGAAAAAACCCCCTACTCGCCTGTTTCCGAATAGCCGAGCTATTGGAAGGTCTTCTTATACAGCTTTCAAAGGTATGGCCCTGCCTAAAATTGTTGATTAACAAGAGCTCCCCATTTTACCGACTGTTTTTTTCGGCAGAAGTAAAAGGTTTTTCTGTAAGAATTTACCATTTGCAATTCAAAGAAATCTTTCATTTTAACTGCTCAAATTTCCAAAGATTTGACAAACATTTCTGGTTAGGAAAAAAGCGATAAGGATAAGTGGATAGTTCACCGCAAAACTTTTAAACATTTCTATAAAATCGGTTTTTTTTGCCAGCGAGTACTAAAAAGATGAAAATTACTTATACAAAAGTATGTTCTTTGTATGGTTTTTGTTGTAGAAATATGTAATTGTATTTTTATAAAAAAAAAATTAAAATGAAATAAAAGTAAATTAAATCGTCAAAGCTTGTCAATACGTAGCGCTGCTATTTTCGTGAACACTGCTGTATGTACATATGTAAGCTGATCGCACTATTAATGGACTAAACTCGTTCTTGTTGTTTTTTATTTTATATTTAAAACCTGCAAATTGCAAAAATGTTCGGAAACGCATCATCAAAAAATTTTTTTTTGAACAATGCAAAAAATGATGTTCGGAAATGCATCATCAAAAAACTTTTCGAATAACGAAAAAAAATAATCATCAAGTGCACCCTGCGAATTTGCAACCCTGTTCGTTAGGTGAGAACTGTTTGCTCTGAGTAAGCTTTGACAAAATAGTCATTTGGCCGCTGTTCGCTAAGCAGCAGTCGTGGCCGAGCGGTTAAGGCGTCTGACTAGAAATCAGATTCCCTCTGGGAGCGTAGGTTCGAATCCTACCGACTGCGAAGGAAGTTAGTTTTTTTTATTATTTAATATTTTTTAATTATTTAATGTTTTTTTTTTTTATTTATTTATTGCTATTTATTTTTTTATTATTTATTTCTTTAATATATATTTTCTATTACATATTCTTTTTTTATTGATATTCATTTTTATTATGTATTTTTTATTTTATACCTATATTTTTTAATAAATATATTTTTTATTTTGTATATTTTTTAATTAACATATTTTTTATTTTATATATTTTTTATTTTATATATTTTTTATTTTATATATTTTTTATTTTATATATTTTTTGTTTTATGGATTTTTTATTCTATATATTTATTTTATGTTATATATTTTTTATTTATCTTTATTTTTTATTAAATTTGTATAAGTTATTTTTTTATTCATTGTGTAGTAAAATTTTTTTATTGTAAGTAAGATGTCATAAATAATATATTCTCTTCTTCTTCTGCAGTGTCGCGTCCCAATACGGCTTACATTGAATTGGCCCACGGCGGACATTTGGGATTCTATGAAGGTGGCTTAATTTATCCCAATCCCGTTACATGGCTGGATCGCACAGTGGTCGCCATGGTTGGCTCCATAGTAATGTTGCATATGGATGCTGCTGAATCTGGCATACAAAAAGTTGCTATATAAAGCTATGTGCAGTAGGAAGGGTTGGAAAAACGCATTTTTACAAAAAAACGTTAGTATGGAAATCGCACGCCTATAAGAACAATGAGAAGTATCGAAATCATGCTCAAAAGTTCCGTACACAAATGCATTGAAGTAAACACAAGAAATCAGCGTTACGCTTCGCCTAAATGCAGATTTTTGGCGTTTTTTGTCTTTTAATTTGTATTTGCTGAATGAAAAAAAAAATTAATCATGCTTATGGCGCATTTGTTGTTTATAATATTTTGTGTGTTCTGGTCCTGTGCACAATTAAAAAATAATAAAATAATGCAACTGCAAATATTTAAACTTTAAGGAGAAGAAGAAACTAAAATATGCGCTGAAGTCATTTGATGGCTTCGAACGGAAACTGATTATTTTATTTAGATATATTGCATGTATGTATGTATGTATGTGTTTATATGTCAAATTAACGATTCTGCATTTGCTAAGCAGTTATTTATGTGTTTTATTTTATACTCGCAAACTATTTTTTACACAATAAATACAACGTATGTATATGCGGAAGTATTCTTTTTACATCATTTTGAAACACCACAATTTTATGTACATACTACGTATTATTAAGTATGTATTTAGTTTTATGTACATATGTACTTTAAGTTATCTCCTTGAGGAATTGCAAAGCATTGCTTGTTTTTAGGTAAAATACTATTTAATTTTCTATGCTGTTGAAAAGCAAAATAAAATATTTATTGAAGAAATATCAAACCATTACGTAATTTATGTATTTAATTAATGCAATTTCTTCAGAAACAAAAAAATCAGTTTCTATTTAAAAGTAAGATAAATTTAATAATTATTTTTTATTGATTCAGGGTGTTTAATCTTGCATGGTTATCAGGTTATCTAGTTTTAAATTATTATTCTATGGAGTTTTTTGTTGTAAACTCAATAAAAAATATAACCCGATGACCAGATAGGTGTCAATGCCCTCATTATCTCTAAAAAGAAACGATGAAAAGTTTGTTTACTTTCAATATGCATTTAGTTTTAACAATATTAGATTTATGAATTAAATTTTTTTATATCTTTTAAAAAACTTCTAAAAAAAGTATATTTTTCCTAAAGTAGCCTCAACATTAGTATTAATTGAGAAAAAAAATATCTTGGTATTCTAGGGTTAAACTGAAAAAAAAAAACACCTCGAAAACTGCGAGTGTCATGTAACTGCAACTAACCAAACTGTCAAATTGTTTATAAAATACATATGTTTCCGATTCTCGCATTTTCGAGTTTTTTGAGTTTAAGGGAATTGCCTTAATTATAAATGCCCAACAATAGCATATAGCAATAAAATGGCTAAGAAAACGCAAAATAAAAAATTTTATATTCAAAAGAACTTTTTTTTCGAAAATCAAAGCACTTGCAGTTTTGTACTTTAGTTCTTTTATAATTTTAATTTTAATATGCAAAATGTGATGCAACCAAAAAGAAGCTTATTAGTTTAAATGTAAAAAAAAGAAATGTTTTTAGGCTTAAACTTGAGGCGGATTTGTCTTGAGCTAAATCTATATGTATTAATTCTACACTATTTTTAGTCGTGTTCAGAAATTCATTAGAAAAGTACGATTTACAAAATTGTTTCCATTTTTTTTTGTTTTTTATTAAAAGTTTCAAAAACGTCTTTGAAAACGATTTACACTGGCGGTCAAAACAAATGCAACTACATTTCACGACTTTTTCGGAACTACCTCAGTACTATTTTGGGACCCTATTCGAGATCATTTCGGGGTACTCCGAAACTAGTTACGCATTGATGATTTTTTGACAATTTAATGACTTAAATGTTTCACCAATACGAAGCTGTCGTTGATTATTCACGCATTCGCATCTAAATAGTTTGTTAAATGTTCACCATTGAAGTAATAAATCATGCAAAATATGTATATTGATGAATTGTCGTTATCGCTGAAAAAATCTATCATGTACCACATTTATGCATCCTGCCAGCACCAAGCTACTAAACTTAGCCAAAATAAATATCTGCAGTTTCTATTTCATAAAACTAGTTTCTGTCAGTCTTTCTAAAATATTCGTATCAGTTGCATATGTTTTGAACACCACTATATGTATGTATATACAACACATTACCTGTGATGGCCACGTAATTAGGCACACTATTTCTTTACAAGTTTTGAACATTTTATTTTTTAATTTTTTAAACAAATATAATTTGTAGCAGAACGAAAACCATACGAAGTTTGAAATTTTGATGACCACTTTTTTAAACTTGTCGAATTTTTATAAATCTTGTACAAGGTTTGAGTTATATAGTTTTTGCTGAGGTATAACCTATGTATATTTCTGTAAGAAAAAATAAATAAATTAAAAACAAATGGTCAAAACTTCTAAAGAAGTGGTGTCCTTTATTAGGTGGCCGCCACTGCGTATAGGAATACATATGTACATATGTATGTAACATGATAAGTATTTCTTTAAAAGGTTTCAAATTAAGTCTCTGACTTCAAGTCGCATAATCTTTCGTACAGCTCTATTTGATACTTCTTACGAGTATTACTTAAAAAATGCATTTTACAAAACTACTGCTCAAAAACCTATTCAAAATTTTTTTTTTAACTTCTCTGCATTCAGTTTAAATAATTTGTTCTAGCTTTTAGTTCAACTTTCCGTATTACAAAAATGTTTCAATATTTTGAAGCTTTCGTTCATAAATAATAGCCGTTGAGCACAAGCTTCAGCACATTATTATTTAAAAATGTATAACGATAAAAATCTAACTATTTTATGAAAAAAAAGTAATTTTTAAGCAAAAAACAAAACCGGCTTCAATTCTCATATAAACATTTAAGAGTATCGTTAATTTCTTCATGATCCAATGATCGGATTTAAACCAAATTAGTATGTGACCACCTGTGAGGTAAACCCTTGCCTTTAAAACAAGAATTATAGAAATCGGTTAACGTGGTCCACATACAAAAAAAAAAACAAAAAAAAGAAAATAAAAATATTCCGACGAATTGATAACCTTATCCTTTATGTGAAGTCGGTTAAAAACAAAACAGTGCAAGGCCTACTATTTATAAACGTAACAAGGTATTATGAAAAAGGCCTTATTTTAATATGTAGTACGTACTTGTTCTTTTTTGAAATGACTTTTTTTGACACATTGTGATTTTAATTAATTTTTAATTAAGATAATGAAATAAAAAACAATAAAAATAAAAGCAAATATTGCAATAATGTTTCAAAAAACATTGTATCATGTCACAATAATATTGGTAGATTTAAACAGATTAGACAAAATTAAAAAGAGTGTACAAGTACTCAAACTTGAACATTACGTACACATACCAACCATAGATGCATATGTATATACATATGTATGTATACAGTGGCGGCCACTTGTATAGCGGCCACTTCTGATCCTCAGTATTGAGAGTTTTCCTTGTGTTTATTTAATATTTATTAATTTTTTATAAAAGATATAAGGGGTATTCCATCGTCACGGGTGGGACATTTGTACAGCAAAAATAGTTTTTCTTTTTTAATTTAAGTATAAAGTACTAAGCAATTCTACATTTTGATAAAGCTACACCTAGTTCACTAATATACGAGTTATTACCAAATACGAAAAATATTCCAACTTGATTTTATATTGGAAAATTCTGAGCTGTTTCTTCCGTCACGGGTAGGACAAAGAAAAGACACTGCTTTTTGGAGAACATATATTTTAAGGAAAGTCTGTGAATTTACTTAACATTTCTATCTGGATTAGATGTTTTACTATACAGAAAAGAACCAGCAATCCCAACAAAGCACAAACCATAATAAGAATTATTTGTTTATTATTAAAAAATTCAAAATTCTCCTGTCACGGGTGGGACAACTTTTGTCACGGGTGGGACACGTACGATTTTCTTCATGAAAGGAAGCTTCTAGTGAGATCCATATCAAAGAGATTAGGTATGATAAATGTTAGAGGTCAAATACAAGATCAATTGACCTACTTTTATGACAGTGGAGTCATTGTAAGACGCACGATATACTGCTGACCCCAGGATCTATTTTAGGGGCAATAGTTATACCAAACGAAAGCTAGAAGTCGCCAGATTGATGTATTAAAATGCATGGAAGAAAGGATTATTTGCAAACGCATGAAATTTTATATGCATTTTCCTAATGCACTTCTGCACGGTGCATTTGATTGCAACGAAATTTCGAATGTGCCTTAATGATTTTCAAGTTTGTTTAGAATAGCTATGTATGTCTGACTAATACTAACTACAGGCTAAACATGTATATCGACTACTGTTATCACGTCGATAGAGATGTCTAACCTGCTGTTAGTGTTGACCAGACATTGAGTAACCGGCTTAAGAGTGGCTCGAGTTGAGTTATTGTTGGAAACTGATTTCATGGACAAATCATGCTCAAATTTAGCTATTCCTTAAAACCATAGAACGTCAGAAAAGATCTTGTGTATCGATGTCTAATCCGAAAAGTTATCTGCATTAGAATACTTGTAAGCAGATACATATGTATATCTTTGTCACTTAAAGGCTATTTATTGGATTGAATTTATAAGTTTCGCGAACTTCTAGATTTTCTTGGTTGGAACTTTTCAGGTAATTGTTAATATTGACTTTTAATTGTTGTTAAGCAACCCTCATCATGGAATTCTCTGGCGTCTCTAAGATAGTAATGCTTATCTTGACTTTTCGAGCTGGCCACGCGAAATTTTTTACTACATCGCTTAGCCCACCAACAGTATTATGGTGTTTAGTCAACCTGTACTTCAGAGTTTTGTGGCATTAAACATAGGTTTGAAACGTTAAACTTATTTTTTTATTGTTAGGCATCATTAGAAAAAATTATAAATGATTGTCACGGGCGGGACACGATAAAACGTTTCAAAATCTCTTAAGTAGGTACTTATAATATAATAAAAGAAATGAAATAGGGCTGCTTAGTATAAACACACTCTAGTTATGAAATTATAGAAAACTCCCTAAAGTAGTAACTAAGCAATACGAAGTTTAAAACTTTTTAGTCACGGGTTGGACATGCTAAACCGTAGTGATTTTATCCTATTATATAATTTAAATGCCTATTTTTCTTCAATGCCATATTGCTTCTTCGGGGCGCAGAAAGATCGAGACATTTATTCCCCCCTTCAAAAAAATAATAACTTTATGAATACTTGATTTTGCAGAGCCTTCTATATTAAAATATGTTGTCGTATTCAACTACTTTTCTTATGTTGAAGTTTTGAGTGTATTTACAGTGTAATAAAATAATATAACTAAATTTTTTTTCGAAAAAACGTTAATTTCAGGTATTGAGCATTGATTCATCAAGCATTCCATGTTCAATAAGCTACTCTACAATTGGACACAAAGTTTCACTTACTCATGGAATACCCCATAAGGTATTCTATATCAAAAACCATGTAGATGCGATTTTCAAACTTTAAACAAAACTTATAATAATTCAACCAAATTTCAAACTTTAAAATATGTAGTAGGCAATGAAGTGCAAATTTCAAGGGCATATAAAGTACCCTCGATTTTTGATATTTTTTGCCGAGGTTGTTGCGCGTTTTCTGCCATGCAACGTATGTACAAAATCTATTTTTGCATATGTAATTTTTGGAAATTTTGATGAAAATTTGTTGAATTATAAATTTTGTATAAATTTTGAATTTGGATTATTAAATAAACAAAAGGAAATCTGTCAATACTTGATATTGAGTCGAGGGCGCTTGTCAAGTTGCTGGCACTGTATACATATGTATATTCATTAATAAATACTTCATGGTCACATGTATAGCCAGCATTATGACAATAGCGTAAAGATTTCCACCAACCAGCTCTACTACAAAGCAAAGCTTGCAGAAATAGCTGAATTTTCCACCTTTTTAAGCTAAATTACAGGCAGTAAATACCAAGATTAATAAGAAAATCATTGCTTAACAAAAAATTTTAATAAAAAAATTCGTACAAAAAAGACGAATGTCTTCTTATTTATATTTATTAAATGCTTTCAATTCTACCGAAATGATTTAGAAGAATGCTTACGAAAATTTGACAACAATATGCAATGGCAAAATAAATACAATAAAAAATAAAATATTAGCGATATAAACAAATTACATTTATATGTGTGCAAACAATTTGAAAAAAACACTTGTATTGTGTGTAATTCAGAAAAAAATTAATAAAAAAAAAACTTTACATAAAGTTCTATGTGTTTTCTCTTTTTAAGCTGGATAGTTTGAAAAAGCAATTAACGCAAATGGACAATTTTTCGCCAACTCTGAACGACAATTCAATTGGGGTGTTCACAGTTCGTTCCAAATAGTGTCTCAAAATGTAGACGTCTACATTTTAAGACGTTTTCTAACCGTAAAATCTGTGGTGTTGTTGTTTCCCATACAAAATTGGAAAACGACGCCGTCTACATTTTGTCACACTCAAAGGTATGTTTTTTACGCGTCTACATTTTGCAACCTCGCAGCAGGGTTGCATTATGGCAATACTAATCACATTTTTTTATTTATTGGGCACGTTTTCTGTATTTGCATTTAATTTGAGCGCAATTTCTGATGAAAAGAAACAAATCAAGGAAAAGAAATAACAAATATTACGAATTCGTAATTAAGTTAAATAATTTCAATTTTTCGGAAACAAAATCGAAAGGCGACATAAAAAATGCACGCAAGGAAGAAATGTCTGGCAACACCAGCAAAGTTTTGAGACGATTTGGCGACGACTGCTAGAAAGGGGTGCTCACAGTTTGATGCTAAAGATGTCTCAAAATGTAGACGTCTACATTTTCAGACACAATTTGGAACGAACTGTGAACACCCCAACTGTTAACGCATTTCAACAGCATTGCAATTCTGTATATTGCTGCAGATGCATCGAGTAGAGCTATTGGGGGTGTTCTACAACAGGAAGTTAAACATTCTAAGGAACCGCTTGCATTCTTTTCAAAGAAACTAAGCCCGTCTGAATGTAAATATAGTACTTTTGATTAGAGCTCTCGATTTTGTTCGCACATTTTCAAACAGCCCGGGTATATGAGCAGCGAGTACTCGCACACTTGTTCAATGCTCATTACTCGAAAATTTTCGAGCATGAGCTCGAGCAATTCGAGTTTTTTCGAGTAATTTGAGCAATGTTTTTTTATTATATTGACATTTTTGGTAGCAACTTTTTAAAATTTTCAAATTATTGATATATAATGCAAAGATTGTTACATTAGTATTTAATAATATAACATGAATTCGAAAGCAGCTGCTGACAAATACAATTTACAAATTTTCTTTTGTTTATGAAATTGTTCAAAAACTCGAAAATTTTGAACAAACATTTGAGCAGTTGAGCAATGAACGAGTATCGAGCGAGTATCGAGCTACTCGCATTGCTCGATACCCGGGTATCTAGAGCTCTACTTTTGATAAAGAATTACTTGCTGTTTATTTAACTATTAAGCATTTCAGACATTGGTTAGAAGGTAGATCTTTTGCAGTATATACAGATCACAAGCCGCTTACATTTGCTATGAACTCAAAAGCTGAGAGAAGCCCAAGGCAAACAAGACAGTTAGAATTCATATCTCAATTTACTAGTGATATTAAATACATAAAAGGAGATTTAAATTGTGTTGCAGACGCATTACCGAGGATTCCTGAAGTTACAGCATTAGAAGCTACTGACCTGAACTTAAGAAGATTATTTGATGAACAAAACATAGATGAAGAAATTAAATTATTAGTATATGATCAAAATTTTAGGCATAGACTAGAGTTAGTAGCAATACCCTCTTTAAATATTCAAATTTGGTGTGAAACGTCACTTAGTTCAACAAGGCCATATGTCCCGCAAATGTTACGAAAATTAGTTTTTGAGAAATTACATAATATAGCTCATGTATGTGTTAAAGCAACACGTCGGTTGACAAAACTATAAACCAGTGGACAAAAGAATGTGTTAACTGTCAAAAATGTAAAATTTAGACATACAAAATCTCAAGTTTCGAAAATACCAATTCCAAAAGGACATTTTAAGCACATACATTTGGATATCGTTGGGCCTCTTCCCTTATCACACGATTTTAAATTTATTTTAACTATTATCGATAGAAATTCCCGTTGGCCAGAAGCATATCCGCTTCGAAATATTTCGGCGGAAAATGTTGCAGAAACTTTCTTCCGCGAGTTTGTTTCACGTTTTGGAGTTCCACTGACAATTACAACAGATCAGGGCACACAGTTTACTTTTAGATTTTTACTGAACTAACAAAGCTTTTGGGAAGTCATAAGATTACAACCACTGCCTACCATCCGCAAGCTAACGGAATGGTCGATCGTTTTCACAGGCAACTAAAGGCATCAATTATGGCTACTGGAAACGCAAGCAGATGGTATGAGGAGTTACCTATAGTATTGTTGGGTTTGCGATCATCCTACAAAGAAGCCATTCACGCTACAGCAGCGGAGATGTTATACGGCGAAAATTTAAGGCTTCCCTCGCGAATGGTAGTTCGGTCTGAAACAAAATTTGATTCATCTGATGTACTGAATAAATTAATGCAAAATCTCAAAAATTATGAATCGAAAGTATGTCATCATAAAGATTCACTTGTGTATATTCCAAAAGATTTATATAATTGCAAATTTGTTTTAGTAAGAATTGATAGGAAAAGAACTGGTTTACAGGAACCATATGAAGGATCGTTCGAGGTTATAGAAAAGACACCGAAGTGGTTCAAAATTAATTATCACAATAAATTAGTAAATATTTCTATAGACCGAGTTAAGTCTGCATTTCTGGATGGAAGTAAACTTAGTTCATCCAGCAAGACGAAGCGAGTTACTTTTAATTTGTTAGATATGAAAGTTTTTGGAAGAGGGGAGTAGTGTAGTGATACACATTACTTGTTAAACACTTGTTCTTAAAATACTTTGATTTATGAAAATATCTTGTAACATTTATTTATGTACGATCAATTTTGAGTTGAAAATTTTTGTATGCATTCATTCGGGTTTTGATCTTTAAAAAATAAAATACAAAAATTTGTTAAATTAAAAAATTTAACTATTTAATTTAATTTTTATTAAACACAGAAGTATCAAACAGCTCGGAGAGGTCCTTCCCTATTCTGACGGAGCTGGTGGTATTGCTC